>NC_048571.1:75292295-75594795 GCF_013265735.2 Oncorhynchus mykiss | reverse complement strand
CGTATGGCATGACGAGGTACTCATAATGCCCTGAGGTGGTACTGAACGCCGTCTTCCACTCGTCCCCCTCCCGGATACGCACCAGGTTGTAAGCGCTCCTGAGACCCAGTTTAGTGAAGAACAACCCCCCATGCATTGACTCAATCGCCATGGCGATGAGAGGTAGCGGGTAACTGTACCTCACCGTGATTTGATTGAGACCTAGATAGTCAATGCACGGGCGCAGACCTCCCTCCTTCTTCTTCACGAAAAAGAAACTCGAGGAGGCGGGTGAAATGGAGGGCCGAATGTACCCCTGACGCAGGCATTAAGAGACATATGTCTCCATAGCCGCCGTCTCAGCTTGCGACAGGGGATACACGTGACTCCTGGGAAGTTCAGCGTCTACCAGGAGATTTATCGCACAATCCCCCCGTCGATGGGGTGGTAATTGAGTCACCTTCTTTTTGGAGAAGGCGAGAGCCAAATCGGCATATTCTGGGGGGATGCGCACGGTGGAGACCTGGTCCGGAGTTTTCACCGTTGTTGCACCAACGGAAACCCGTACACACCTCCCCGAGCACTCTCACGAGCCCTAAGGCACCTAGAGCCCCCTGTTGCCATGACATGGTGGGGTTATGAAGAGCTAACCAGGGAAGGCCTAGTACTATGAGAAACGCAAGAGAGTCAATGAGGAAGAGACTGATTCTCTCCTCGTGACTCCCCTGCGTCACCATGGCCAGGGAGATGGTGGCTTCCCTAATTAACCCGGACCCTAATGGTCGACTATCCAGAGCATGTACAGGGAAAGGTCTAACCACAGGAACAATGGGAATCCCTAAAATAAGGGTGAACGCTCTGTCGATAAAATTCCCAGCCGCGCCTGAATCGACGAGCGCCTTATGCTGGGAATGCGGGGAAAACTCAGGAAAACAAACATGCACAAACAGGTGGTCAACAGAGGGCTCTGGATGAGAGTGGTGCAGACTCACCTGGGGTGACGCCAGAGGGACCAGCTCGGCACCGACCAGCAGTGCGCTCTCTGCGGCCACAGATGGTGCACGTGAAGGCCCTCCTCCAGCCTCCCTAAGCGCAGCTCATGGGCACTGGAGCGGGGGTGCTGGAAGACGGAACCGACAGAGCCCTCCTCCAGCCTCCCTACGCACAGCCCCTCCCAGCTCCATGGGCACCGGAGCGGGGGTGCTGGAAGACGGAACCGACAGAGCCCTCTCTGGACGTCCGCGGGTGACCAGCAGGTTATCCAACCGGATGGACAGATCCAGCAGTTGGTCAAAGGTGATGGTGGCATCCCTGCAGACCAACTCCCGCCAGATGTCTTCGCGCAGGCTGCATCGGTAGAGGTCGATAAGGGCCCTGTCGTTCCATCCTGCTCCGGCTGCCAAGGTCTGGAATTCTAGAGCGAACCCCTGCCTCAGGTGGAAAAGCCGCTTCCCTGCGGGTGAACTCTTCGAAGTGGTCCAACGCCACATCTCCTTCTCCCCACACGGCGTTTGCCCACTCCAGAGCTATCCCCGAGGGGAATGAGACGAGGGCAGACACCCTCTCCCTTCCCGAGGGAGCTGGGTGAACGGTGGCCAGGTATAGGTCCAGCTGTAATAGGAACCCCTGGCACTGTGCTGCCGTCCCATCATACTACCTGGGAAGGCAGAGACGCATCCCACTGGGACTGGATACAGGGGGGACGGGTAGAGGTACCCCAGGGGCGGCAGGGTAGCCTAGTGGTTAGAGCGTTGAACTAGTAACCGGAAGGTTGCGAGTTCAAACCCCCGAGCTGACAAGGTACAAATCTGTCGTACCCCAGGGGCGGCAGGGTAGCCTAGTGGTTAGAGCGTTGAACTAGTAACCGGAAGGTTGCGAGTTCAAACCCCCGAGCTGACAAGGTACAAATCTGTCGTTCTGCCCCTGAACAGGCAGTTAACCCACTGTTCCCAGGCCGTCATTGAAAATAAGAATTTGTTCTTAACTGACTTGCCTGGTTAAATAAAGGTAAAATAAAATTTAAAAAAATTGTGCTGGTCGAGGCGCTGGAGAGACTCCCTGTCTCTCCCAGCGGTCCATGGTCTGGACAACACAATCCATCGTGGCGCCGAGATGTTGCAGCATCTTCGTGTGTTCTCGGACGAGTTCCTCGACTCGTCTAACCGGTGTGGGATTCTGTCAGCATATGCGCTACTGGCGTTGAAGTCCGGTGCAGGAGAGCAGAGAGTTGTGATCAGGCGCACACTTTATTTGGCAGAAGCAAACAACAGACGGATGCAACAGTGTCCAACAAACCTCCAGCCAAAGGCAAAAGTGCAAAGTCACAAATATCCAAAACATGTTTAACAATTAAACACACTCCGGGTTTCAACATATGTCATCGGAATTTCATAATTCCTATATGTGTACATTAATTAAATCACTCAGTCTATTTATAAGAATTTGTAAGATTCTTATATGCATAAAATAGACAGAGACCAGTCTTAAAATTAGCTGCCATGGAACCACGAACAACAGTTTATATACAAAATATGATGTCATAGGTTATAAAATGTCCTTCCTCCTATCGACCAGGACACAGAATGTTCAAAAGTTTATTCCAACCTCCTAGCGCACACACACTATATCAAGATTAACTTCTGGAGTCTCACCTTCATCCATCACTATTTAGAAGACATAATGGAAAACCTAGGGAGAAACTCGCTGCCTTATCTAAACATTCCAGAGCTAAGTTGAGTCGGTTCAACCATAGGTTAACGATCCTTTTTGCTTACTTAAAAACCCACAACCCATTCCTCTCTAACCTAGCTGGAATGGTGTTTATTATGTTTAATTACCCCCTGTTTCATGCTACACAATCCCTTCCTTATGAATTAACATTATTAATCAGATATTGTAAAACAGGGTAGAGTTCAATTAATTATAGTTCTATTTAAATGTAGATATTGTTTAGTCATTATTCATAAAATTCCTAACAACATAGTACCCGGGGGAAAAACCAGCTAGGCGTGTCAATACAAAACACGTAACAAAACAATCCCACACAAAGACATGGAAGGAACAGAGGAATATATATATATACATGCAGTTGATTAGGGAATGTAAAACATGTGTGCGGGGAACAAGACAAAACAAATGGAATAATGAAAAATGGAGCGGCGATGGCTAGAAGGTCGGCGACGTCGACTGCCGAACGCCGCCCGAATAAGGAGGGGAGCCGACTTCGGCGGAAGTCATGACAATAACTATATAGACATGCCCAGTCTACCTATATGGGCAAAGACGCAACTCCTACTAAACATTATCTCACTGTGATTAGTAAAGTCAATTTTTATTTTATTTAAATGAATAAATCTGAACATCTCTAATTCCTATCCTGATAAGCGCTTGGCAGCCCTAAAGTGGCTCCCGAGTGGTGCGGTGTTCTAAGGCACTGCCTCTCAGTGCAAGAGGTGTCACTACAGACACCCTGGTTCAAATCCAGGCTATATCACAACTGGCTGTGATTGTGTTTGGCTGGGGTCATTGTAAATAAGATTTTTTCTTAACTGACTTGCTTAGTTAAATAAAGGTTAAATAAAAAAATACATTAAAAAAGTGTTAAATGTTTGGATGTCTCTGGGCCTCCTCTGCCGGGCTGAACGGTGGGGCAAGGTCATGGTTGACCCCAATGAATCAGTGTCCACTTCATCATGGGATGATTGAGTCTCTGAGCCCTCAGCTCCTCCCAGACCTCTATGCTGAAGTAGTTCCTTTCTCCACAGACCTCTACTCGATGCTTGAACTGGCTCCTCAAATGGTAGGGAATTACAGTGCCTTGCGAAAGTATTCGGCCCCCTTGAACTTTGCGACCTTTTGCCACATTTCAGGCTTCAAACATAAAGATATAAAACTGTATTTTTTTGTGAAGAATCAACAACAAGTGGGACACAATCATGAAGTAGAACGACATTTATTGGATATTTCAAACTTTTTGAATAAATCACAAACTGAAAAATTGGGCGTGCAAAATTATTCAGCCCCTTTTCTTTCAGTGCAGCAAACTCTCTCCAGAAGTTCAGTGAGGATCTCTGAATGATCCAATGTTGACCAAAATGACTAATGATGATAAATACAATCCACCTGTGTGTAATCAAGTCTCCGTATAAATGCACCTGCACTGTGATAGTCTCAGAGGTCTATTACACTGGGTTTATTTTATTTGATACACTTACACAATTTAGTGATTAAGTGTTCAATGGCATGTTGCATGCGTGGCCAATTAAAGTGTTCTTGTGCTAAGTTCATGTAGTGGTCTGGGTGTAGCTGGTGCAGAGGAGTCAGGCGCAGGACAGCAGAGATGAGTGACACAAGTAACTTTACTCAAATATCCCAATAATATGTCTTAATACCGAGCCCACAATAACGGACCGAACATACATAAAACAATCACACACAAAAACCATGGGGAAAACAGAGGGTTAAATAATAAACATGTAATTGGGGAATTGAAACCAGGTTTGTAAAACAAAGACAAAACAAATGGAAAATTAAAAGTGGATCGGTGATGGCTAGAAGGCCGGTGACGTCGACTGCCGAAAGCAACCCGAACAAAGAGAGGGACCGACTTCGGCGGAAGTCGTGACAGTTCAACACTCTTTCTGTTCCTTAATGGATCATTTCAGTGTGTAAGTACTTGTAAATTAGTGTTCTGTACTGACTTGGTACCACAATTTGTGTCCTTTTTGCTGTTTTCCTTCGTAATAATCCCTCTGGTGAGACATGGAGTCTGTTCTACTCTTGCAGTAACTGTTTGATTTTGCATGACTCTTGTTGACATTCTGTTGGTTTTGGCTTTAGCCCTTTGCCTTTTCAGTTCCAAGATTATTGATACAGCTGCATCCTTTAATTGAAC
Source organism: Oncorhynchus mykiss (assembly GCF_013265735.2). Lineage (NCBI taxonomy): Eukaryota > Metazoa > Chordata > Actinopteri > Salmoniformes > Salmonidae > Oncorhynchus > Oncorhynchus mykiss. Next base: position 75,589,922 of record NC_048571.1, on the reverse strand, counting down.
CTGCATGAGATCGTGTGGAGACAGTCAGTCTGTAATTGTTCCCCCTTACCTTGACAGATCATCTTGCACTGATGGCCTTAGCGTGACCACGGATATCCAAGTTACTCAGTCATGCTATTGTGCCTGAACATTATTGTGTGTTGCTTTTGCCGTCTCAGGGGGAGTGTTTCTCTGTGCATTCTTCCATGTAATGTTCAGCAAGCAAAGGAGAACGTGACAGAAAGTCTGAGTCAGTGTTTACCTTTCCAGGACGATACTTCAGTGTGAGATTGAAGTCAGACAGCTCCGCCATCCAGCGATGACCAGTGGTATATTCAGTCTCACTGTAGTTAGTACTTACAGTACCAGTCAAAAGTTTGGACTATTTTATTTACTATTTACTACATTGTAGAATAATAGTGAAGATATCAGAACTATGAAATAACACATATGGAATCATGTTGTAACCAAAAAAGTGTTAAACAAATCAAAATATATTTAATATTTGAGATTCTTCAAAGTAGCCACACTTTGCCTTGATGACAGCTTGGCACACTCTTGGCATTCTCTCAACCAGCTTCATGAGTGGAATGCATTTTAAATTAACAGCTGTGCCTTGTAAAAGGTAATTTGTGGAATTTCTTTCCTTCTTAATGTGTTTGAGCCAATAATTTGTGTTATGAGAAAGTAGGGGTGGTATACAGAAGATATCTCTATTTGATAAAAGACCAAGTCCATATTATGGCAAGAAAAGTAAAGATGGACTGTCATTTCTCTTTGCTTAAGACATGAAGGTCAGTCTTAAGGAGGATTGCAGTCGCAAAAAGGTGCAGTCACAAAAAACATCAAGTGCTATGATGAAACTGGCTCTCATGAGGACCACCACAGGAAAGGAAGATCCAGTTACCTCTGCTGCAGAGGATAACTTCATTCAAGTTCACTGCACATCAGATTGCAGCTTAAATAAATGCTTCACAGAGCTCAAGCAACCGACACATTTTAACATCAACCGTTCATAGGAGACCTTCATGGTCAAATTGCTACAAAGAAATCACTACTAAAGAACACTAATAATAAGAAGAGGCTTGCTTTGGCCAAGAAACACGACCGGTGGTAATCTGTCCTTTGGTCTGATGAGACCAAATTTGAGATTTTTGGTTCCAACCGCCGTGTCTCTGTGAGACGCAGAGTAGGTGAACGGATTACCCACCATGAAGCATGGAGGAGAAGGTGTGATGATATGGGGTGCTTTGCTGGTGACACTGTTGGTGATTTATTTAGAATTCAAAGCACACTGAACCAGCATGGCTACCACAGCATTCTGCAGTGATACATCATCCCATCTGATTTGCGCTTAGTGCGACTATCATTTGTTTTTCAACAGGACAATGACCCAAAACACACCTACAGACTGTGTAAGGGCTACTTGACCAAGAAAGAGAGTGATGGAATGCTGCATCAGATGACCTGGCCTCCGCAATCACCAGACCTCAACCCAATTGAGATGGTTTGGGATGAGTTGGACCGCACAGTAAAGGAAAAGCAGTCAACAAGTGCTCAGCATATGTGGGAACTCCTGATGGATGTGCTTTGCCCCTGATCCTACATCCTACTGCCCAATGGCTATCACTGATGACCAGTCTGATGACCAGTCTGTTGACCAGTCTGATGACCAGTCTGATGACCAGTCTGTTGACCAGTCTCATAACAACTTTAGCATTTTCTTCTCTCTCTTTTGGTTGTACATGGTTTTCTGTTGGAGCGATTCCTAACTGAACTGTCACCCTGGCCCTACACTGACTGTACTAATGATGTTACCTGTCAGGTCAGTTCTTTGATTGCTTCATTGCTCGCATTAATTTTACTGAGGAGGAGATTGTATTTATTTTATTTTCGGACTGTGGTCTGTGGGGGTTCTGCCTGGTCACATTCCTCTCCACTATCCTATTTATCCTCACTCTGTACTGCGTTCACTCCTGTGGGGGTGAACTTACCTGAAACCATGGCCTTTTGCATTTGTTTGCTTTCATTGCCCTGGGCAATTAGCATTTTCTCAAGCAAAGCACTCTCATCTCCACTCAAGATATAATTTGTTAATCTAGTAACAATGACTAACTCTGTGCCATATTTCAGTCCTGATAGGGTACGAGGCTGATAACACTTTCTGTCTCAGGTCGAAGACTCGGACTAGGAAGTCCAAGGCAGACTCTTGCGTTGTCTTAATCAACTTGTGATACAGTTCAGTGGCATCCTTCTCTGCATAATGTGTCCTCAAGATTTGCCTTAGGTTGTCATGTCTGTTTTCCCCTCCAGATGACTGGGCTCACAGCTCTGATTACTGCTTCTATGATTTCTAATTCACTGAATCCTTTTCTCAGTCCATTTTCAATCTGATGTTCTAGGCTGTTGAAGTTGAGATTATCTTTCTGATTCTGATCTCCTATCAGTCTTTATGACTGGGCATACTCACTCCACTCTTGCTGTGGTGTGTGCCTTTCTGGAGCTGGGGTCACCTCTCTGCTGGGCTGAGGAGCCCCTCCCCCCTCTTTTCATCCTGCAGCAGCTTCTGTCTCTCCACTGGGTTCGTTGTTCACTTGCATCGTTGGCGCCGACTGGCTGGGACTTGTAGGCAGACTTTTCGCAGCATCCCCCGAGTCTGATATTACTTTGATTTAGTTTTTCACTTGAAGCAGCCAAGACATTCCCTCATCTTCTGATTCTATTAAATCCTCCTTCTCACAGTAATCTTCAATCAGTTTGCGCCGCAACGCGCGACGGATCTTTCCTTTTAATTCAGAGTCATCTACACTTCCTATTCCACAATTTACACACAGGTGTCATACATTGTCCTCAGTTAAAGTCCAGAAACTGTTCAATTTCATCCAACGTTTCCCACTTTCGACTCATATTGTCCTACTCACGTGGCAACAACGACAATGCAGGCAATGGCAAGATAGCTAAAATTCGTTCAGTGGTTAACCAGCTATGGTTAGCTATCTAGCAACTCTCCCAATGTCTCTCACTCATTGTCCATTCAAGAAATATGGGCCGGTGCTCACATGAAAATAAATCTCAGCTGTGCCTCCAAATTTCTTACCTTTATCTATGAGCTTATAATGTACATTTCAACGCAAAAGGTACTGTTTACTTGAATTTTAACCACGATGTAACAGCTCCCCCAGTCCACTTCAATTGTTCTTCTTCATTTTCCATGGGCTTCGCCTAAGTACCCCATAGTGGCTGGAATACAACTGTAATAAGCCCCTCCTTACATCTTCAGTCAATGAACATCATTTTCACAACCTCTTGTCCAGGTGGGATAAGCCTGTGTGCAGTGCAATGGCGATTGCGTTGTCAGTTGATCTTTTGGTGCGGTATGCAAATTGTAGTGGGTCCAGGGTGTCAGGTAAGGTGGAGCTGATGTCGTCCTTTACCAGCCTCTCAAATCACTTCATGATGACAGAAGTGAGTGCCACAGGGCGATAGTCATTTAGGCAGGTTACCTTTGTTTGCCAGTGTACAGGAACAATGGTGGAAGCATGTGGGGATTACAGACTAGGACAGGGAGAGGTTGAATCTGTCCTTAAGCTAGCTGGTCTAGTTTTGAGAGTATTTAAAAGTATTTAAAAGTCTTGCTCACGTCGGCCACAGAGATAGAGCACACACAGTCATCTTGAGCAGCAGAGGATCAATGTTATTCACCTCAAAGCAAGCATAAAAAGTGTTTTACTTGTCTGGGAGACAATGCATGCAGCTGGTTTTCCCTTTATAATCTGTGATTGTTTGCAGCCCTTGCCAAAAACAGATCAATATTCTGAAGAAGTGCATTCTTTCTCTTTTACTTCTTCAAAACTATTTGACTGCAGTAATGTGGTAGGCTATTTGAGAGACAGCTTGCAGATACTGTATATTAAGTGGGTGGGGTTATATCCTTCCTGTTTGGCCCTGTCCGGGGGTATCCTCAGATGGGGCCACAGTGTCTCCTGACCCCTCCTGTCTCAGCCTCCAGTATTTATGCTGCAGTAGTTTATGTGTTTCGGGGGGCTAGGGTCAGTCTGTTATATCTGGAGTACTTCTCCTGTCCTATTCGGTGTCCTGTGTGAATTTAAGTGTGCTCTCTCTAATTCTCTCTTTCTTTCTCTCTCTCGGAGGACCTGAGCCCTAGGACCATGCCTCAGAGGACCTGACATGATGACTCCTTGCTGTCCCCAGTCCACCTGGCCGTGCTGCTGCTCCAGTTTCAACTGTTCTGCCTTATTATTATTGGACCATGCTGGTCATTTATGAACATTTGAACATCTTGGCCATGTTCTGTTATAATCTCCACCCGGCACAGCCAGAAGAGGACTGGCCACCCCACATAGCCTGGTTCCTCTCTAGGTTTCGGCCTTTCTAGGGAGTTTTTCCTAGCCACCGTGCTTCTACACCTGCATTGCTTGCTGTTTGGGGTTTTAGGCTGGGTTTCTGTACAGCACTTTGAGATATCAGCTGATGTACGAAGGGCTATATAAATACATTTGATTTGATTTTATGACATAACGTGCTGGCCTTCACAAGAAGGAGCTACGCATAAACTATGTATTGCACTATGGTCTTTCTTATTTATTGCCTATTATAAACTGGGTGGTTCGAGCTCTGACTGCTGATTGGCTGACAGCCGTGATATATCGGACCGTATACCACGGTTGTGACAAAACATGTATTTTTACTGCTCTAATTACATTGGCAACCAGTTTATAATAGCAATAATGTAGCGTAACTAAGTAGCCTACCTAAATTCAATAAGAGCACAATAATCAATTTCTTCCTAAAGCATTCTTCTCTATAGCCTATTCACAATTAGTTATAATGAATTATTTTATTGTATGTGCTGTGATTAATTAAGGACTTTATGAATGTTTAATTGCTAATTGTTTACCTCACATGTTGGTTTAAATGTTGACTATATTGTTATACACATATGATAAATACTCATCAATTTCTTCTCTCATTATTAAGCCACACCATCCTTGGTTTTAGGATGATACGCTTTTGCAATATCCTATAAGCTTTTGTTCATGGGTTTGGGGATGTGTGCCTCTTTCTGAACATTGAGGTAATTTCAGGACAATATTTCTGTCCGTTTAATCATTTTTGTCTTCTTCTGTTACTAACCCTACACTATGTCATGCATCATGTGTGATGATGGCTTTGAGTTTTTTGTAACTTTGAGTTTGGGACTTTTCTTGTATTTATTAGATTGCTACACAAGGGGTGTTTGTGAGTTTGGGACTTTTTGATTGCCCGTGCTTCGTACTATAAATAATAAACCATAATTTAAAAAGGGAATTACAGTTTTCTATCCATCACATTAAGAAGATAAATTTTAAGCTTTCCTAAAATCTCGCAATGGGCCCGGTTCAATGGGCCCGGTTCAATGGGCCCGGTTCAATGGGCTCGGTTCAATGGGCCTGGTTCAATGGGCTTGGTTCAATGGGCCCGGTTCAATGGGCTCGGTTCAATGGGCCCGGTTCAATGGGCCCGGTTCAATGGGCCCGGTTCAATGGGCTCAGTTCAATAGGCTCAGTTCAATGGGTTGGCAGGTAGCCTAGTGGTTAGAGTGTTGGACTAGTAACTGAAAGGTTACAAGATCAAATCCCCGAGCTGGGAGATATGCACGTGACAAGGTACAAATCTGTTGTTCTTCCCCTGAACAAGGCAGTTAACCCAGTGTTCCTAGGCTGTAATTGAAAATAAGAATTTGTTCTTAACTGACTTGCCTAGTTAAATAAAGGTAAAATAAAAAAAATGGGCTCAGTGCAGTGGTTAGGTATAAATATCAGAAACAACACGTTAAATTATAAACCATTGCATCAAGGTTTTATTTTTATGACATGGGTTGATGGGTTTGACTCCTCTGTGTCTGTGGGTATCTCTCTCCATGAAGTTGACAGTTGGTCATCACTTTTGTCCCGCCTCATTCCCTTAGGGTTTCAGGTCATCCATAGCGTCTTGGAGCCTGGAATAGAAAAAAATAGGTATTCAAAAACAGGACATTCATTCATAAACAGGACAAACAATCATGCTATACCTGGTTTATACTGTAGATGGCGTCAAACTACCTCATCCACTCACATTAGTAAGATGGCGCAGACAGATATGGCAGCTCTGCTTCAAGCTCCAAAGTACTATATTTCACTCATACAAGGCCTACTTGCTGCAGATGTGTCCAAAATCATTTCGTGTTTCTGCCATTTGACTTTGTCACAACTTCCAAGTATTTGACTCATGGTAAATGTCACCCCCACCTCATTATATTCTGTTTAACTCCCTGGATTTGATTTGATCCATGCACCATGGCGTATTGTGGTAGTTGAGCTTGAAGCATAGCTGTGATTGAATCAAGAATTTGACCCTCAACTATTTGTTCTTATTCTTGCGTGATAACTGATTAAAAATAAACATTTTATTTCATCTCAATCAGCTCAACACTTCTCAGAGCTAAGGGTGCATCTCAATAGTGTAAAGTTGCTTCCTCTCATTCTCGCCTTCTTTCCTTCACTGATGTCAACAAACTGGATTGCGAAAAGTCTGCCTAACTAACATCCACCTATCGATGTGTCTGTAAATCAGTGCACATGAAGGAAACAAATCTAGGTGAGAGGAAGCAGGTTTAGACTATTAAGATGCACCCCAATAGTCAGTCAATGGCCCAATCCTAAATCAACCTTCAGGCCCTATGTCACATGCACTTGTGGAGATCTGAGAAGATTTGATTGGAATAACCAATATGATGAAACTTCCACCTGGCCTATCAAGGTGGAAGGTGGAGCTATGAACATAATGCTTATACCTATCTAATTGGTCTACGGGTTGATTTAGGATTGGACCAATCTCCCTCATCCCCTCGTTCACTCACTTGAAGTCCCCTCCGTCGAGCAGGCTCCTGTAGGTGGCGATCTCGGCCTCCAGCTTCATCTTCATGTTGAGCAGCGCCTCATACTCCTGGCCCTGATGCTGGATGTTGCCCCGCAGGTTGGTCAGCTCGCCCTCCAGACGGATGAGGATGGCATTGTACTTCTCCACCTCCATGTTGGAACGCATCTCCACGTTATGCAAGGTGTCCTCTAAGGAGGATTTCTGTTTGAAATAACAGGAGAATTTTGGGAATGTTGTTGAATGACATTGGGATTATTAGAATGTTGGAATTTGGAGATATGGAGGGTATGGCTAAGGTATGGTGAGCGGCGCTATAGGAGGACAGGCTCATTGTATTGACTGGAACGGAATACACGGAATGGAGTCAAATGTGTTTTCCATTTGTTGGATGTGTTTGATACCATTCCATGAATTCCATTCCAGCCCTTACAATGAGCACATCCACCCATAGCGCCTCCCACCAGCCTCCTCTGTTGTACATAGAGGACATACTGGGGTTACTATCAGTTCCATTTCTGCTCTGGAGAATATAGGAATTTAACTGAAATATGTTATCATCATATTGAAAGAATATCTTACCAAGCTTTGTTGGGACGCCAGCTCAATCTCGAGGGTCTGTAGCTGTCTATGTAGGTCACTCATCTCAACCTGGGCCCCCTGCAGGGCCTCTGTGTTCTGTGATACCTGCACCTGCACGTCTGAGATCTATACCACAGCACAAAGGGAGAGAGATGGGAGGGAGGGAGGGAGAAAGGGAGAGAAGCTGAGTCAACTTGAGAGGTGAATTCATGTTTTGTAGTTCAGGCTTTTGTTGTGTGACTAGACTACCCAGATATGATACTGGTTTGTGCAACAAAACAAGTTTTTATTGGAAAGCTACACATTTTGCAAATAAACATTTTTATATTGGAGGTAGACCATTTCAATTCCAATTGCGGATCAAAAACAGAGTATTATAGGCTTTATTTTTATTAACTTATTTTATTTTATTAAACCTTTATTTAAATAGGCAAGTAATTTAAGAACAAATTCTTATTTATTCTTACCCCAGCCAAACCTGTACTTTATGTGGTGTGTAATGTTAGTATGTATGAAGTTATGATAAGAACATATCCATCCTTCTTTCCTTCTGAACACTGTAAAGATAGGATGGGCAAACCTGGTTTTCGTGCCACACTTTGAGGTCCTCTGCGTTCTTCAGAGCCATCTTCTCGTACTTGGCCCTCATCTCCTCCATGACCAGTGACATGTCCTGACCCTTGGGGGCGTCCACGTCCACCTGCACCCCCGACTGAGTGATCTGGTTCCTCATCTCCGTCACTTCCTGTTGGAGAGAGGGAAGAAGGGAAGGGGGAGAGAGAGAGAGAGAGACAGAGGCATGAGAAATAGTAAGGCATTCCAAAATTGACCAACTGTGAAAAGTTCATAGCTAGCGATGAGGTTACTCTGATTTTGTTATCACGTTATCATCATTCTTCCTGGATTATATCATTCTTAAATCTAGTCTGGAAATGTTCTATTTCATGCAAATATTACATTGTTTGACATGGACATTCAATCTCAATCAGGGGAGAACAACTGCCACGTCTCATTGAAGCCATGAAGTTAAAGACCGACCAAGGTACTGCAGGCTGTTGTTTTCGGAAAGCAGGATCCCCCATTATAGTGAATGGGAAAATGGCAATCTTCGTTGGCAATATTTGTGTAAACATTTTTTTTTCAGAAGACGGTCATGGTACCAATATTTGCTTCTATCACACCAAATGTATGTCCTTGAACCAACTATTTGAAAATCGCACACAGAAGAAGTTATAAGGATATTCAAATTGCTACCGGCAGCCTGCAGTACCTCAGTATGCCTTCAATTTGAGATAATCAATGAGAAGGGGCAGCACTGAGCTAGCCTGCAATGTCGCTACCTGGAGTAGCTCAAATTGAGCATGTTAAGTCTTGAGAATCACCCCCATGAGACGCTTCCAATAATAATATTAGTCTTCAACCTATTCAAATACAATACAAATATTAATTTTAAAATTATAATTTGATGTGGATATTCAATATTAATACTATAGCTCACATTGTCATGGTTCTTCCTGAGGAAGATGAGCTCCTCCTTCACGGCCTCGATCTCACTCTCCGCGTTCATCCTGCCCATGTTGGTGTCATCGATGACCTTCTTCAGCCCAGCAATGTCTGCCTCCACTGACTGGCGAATGCCATTCTCAGATTCAAACCTGTGGGCATAGGGAGAATGTCACTACACTCCTTGTTGACATGAAATAGTTGGAAATTGTGACCTTGGGACTTTATCTGAGAAAAGCATTGTTCTGAGATATTAACCTGTTAGAGCTCTAGGGGCGCTATTTCATTTTTGGATAAAAAACGTTCCCGTTTTAAGCGCGATATTTTGTCACGAAAAGATGCTCGACTATGCATATTCTTGACAGTTTTGGAAAGAAAACACTCTGAAGTTTCAGAATCTGCAAAGATTTTGTCTGTAAGTGCCCCAGAACTCATTCTACAGGCGAAACCAAGATGATGCATCACCCAGGAATTAGCAGAATTTCTGAAGCTCTGTTTTCCATTCTCTCCTTATATGGCTGTGATTGCGCAACGAATGAGCCTACACTTTCTGTCGTTCGCCCAAGGTCTTAGCAGCATTGTGACGTATTTGTAGGCACATCATTGGAAGATTGACCATAAGAGACTACATTTTCCAAGTGTCCGCCTGGTGTCCTGCGTCGAATTCGGTGCGCAATTGCCAGCTGCTTCTACTTTACCATTTGATTCAGGGGAGAAAGCATGTGTCCAAGAACGATGTATCAATGAAGAGATATGTGAAAAACACCTTGATGATTGATTCTAAACAACGTTTGCCATGTTTTCAGTCGATATTATGGAGTTAATTTGGAAAAAAGTTCGCGTTTTGAGGACTGAATTTTCGGATTTTTTTTGGTAGCCAAATGTGATGTATGAAACGGAGCTATTTCTAATACACAAGGAATCTTTTTGGAAAAACTGAGCATCTGCTATCTAACTGAGAGTATCCTCATTGAAAACATCAGAAGTTCTTCAAAGGTAAATGATTTTATTTGAAGGCTTTTATGTTTTTGTTAATGTTGCGTGCTGGATGCTAACGCTAATGCTAACGCTAAATGCTAACGCGAAATGCTAACGCTAGCTAGCTACTTTTACACAAATGATTGTTTTCCTATGGTTGAGAAGCATATTTTGAAAATCTGAGATGACAGTGTTGTTTACAAAAGGCTAAGCTTGAGAGATGGCATATTTATTTCATTTCATTTGCGATTTTCATAAATAGTTAACGTTGTGTTATGCTAATGAGCTTGCTGATAGATTTACACAATCCTGGATACAGGGGTTTTTTCATAGCTAAACGTGACGCAGAAAACGGAGCGATTTGTCCTAAACAAATAATCTTTCAGGAAAAACTGAACATTTGCTATCTGAGAGTCTCCTCATTGAAAACATCTGAAGTTCTTCAAAGGTAAATTATTTTATTTGAATGCTTTTCTGTTTTTTTGTGTAAATGTTGCCAGCTGAATGCTAATGCTAAATGCTACGTTAGCCATCAATACTGTTACACAAATGCTTGTTTTGCAATGGTTGAGAAGCATATTTTGAAAATCTGAGATGACAGTGTTGTTAACAAAAGGCTAAGCTTGAGAGCTAGCATATTTATTTCATTTCATTTGCGATTTTCATGAATAGTTAACGTTGCGTTATGGTAATGAGCTTGAGTCTGTATTCACGATCCCGGATCCGGGATGGGGAGATCAGAAAGGTTAAGCAACAAAGTTTTCACATCCCAGATCTCTGAACTGTTTTGTAGTGAAGTCTTCTTTCATAACCCTCACCTTAAAGGTACTTAAAGTGCGGAGTGTAAAAATGTATCTTCTTTTTTTATTTTCTATCTAACATTTCTGAATTTGTCATGTTCAGTTAAAAAAAAGTGTAACTATTTGAATACATAAATGATAGAATAATACAAAGATAGCGTGGGTGAAACTGGGATGGGAGAACAGGGCCCGGATTCCCGATAGCGACGGAACTTAGACTTACGTGTGTTTTAATGATGCACCTTTCTTACAATGGCCAAAGATGTAACATGCCTTTCCCAAAACACCACACAGAGACAATGGCCGCTAAGTGAGTCGTTGGAGCATGTGTCGATACTGGTAGGATCGAAAGAAAGGGAGCACTGCGCTCGGATCAGCTTTCTCCATTCAAATCTTACGGTAAATCTTACCGGCTGGAGATAAAATGTATGACGATGTAATGAGACGGACACTTTTTACATCCTGCAGGTTTCTCCGATCAAGTAACCTAACCTAAACTGCACCCAATCAAATAAAAATGCGCTGTCATGTTAACAAACAACACATCCTAAAAACAGGATAGGTAAAAGTAAAATGGACAATATGGAATTGACAAACAACTTTTGTCCTGGGGTTTCACCTCATTGTCATGATCAGTGGTTTCAAGTTTGTATCCGTACATTTTTGATAAGCTGATCATAGCAAAAAATTAAATAGTTCTGCATTTCCAACTGTGTAAACACATTACAAACAGGCTTACGATAACTCCTGATAAAGTTGGGTAGCTGATATTCAGAGCTTAAATAGCCAAATGAATTAGTCACAGGAAACAGGACTAATAAAGCAAATGCCTGTTTGACAAATGGTGGGCCTACCACATGAATGGGCATACAATTCCATTGCTGGCCGGCATGGTAGGCTACACCCCAGTAAGCACGGTCAGTCGTAGTCCTTTTTTTGGTGTTTTACAAATGGTAGGCTTACCACATAGAAGGGCATTCATACAATTAAATTTCAGGCAACACAACAGGCACCTCAGTATGCATGGAACGACGCTGACGCTTTTTGAAGGTTTTGCTTTGGTGCAGTCCAGACCGGACTTGATTTCTACATCCACGGAAATTCAATAGATTGGACATGATTTGGAAAGGCACACACCTGTCTATATAAGGTCCCACAGCTGACAGTGCATGTGAGGGCAAAAACCAAGCCATGAGGTCAATGGAATTGTCTGTAGAGCTCCGAGACAGGATTGTGTTGAGGCACAGATCTGGGGAAGGATACTAAACATTTCTGCAGCATTGAAGGTCCCCATAAACACAGTAGCCTCCATAATTCTTAAATAGAAGGTTGGAACCACCAAGACTCTTCCTAGAGCTGGCCACACAGCCAAACTGAGAAATCAGTGGAGAAGGGCCTTGGTCAGGCAGGTGACCAAGAAACCGATGGTCACTCTGACAGAGCTCCAGAGTTCGTCTGTAGAGATGGGAGAACCTTCCAGAAGAACAACCATCTCTGCAGCACTCCACCAATCAGGCCTTTATGGTAGAGTGGCCAGACGGAAGCCATTCTTCAGTAAAAGGCACATGTCAGCCTGCTTAGAGTTTGCCAAAAGGCACCTAAATGACTCTCAGACCAGGAGAAACAAGATTCTCTGGTCTGATGAAGCCAAGATTGAACTCTGGCCTGAATGCCAAGCGTCACATCCGGAGGAAACCTGGCACCATCCATATGGTGGTGGCAGCATCATGCTGTGGGGATATTTTTCAGCGGCAGGGACTGGGAGACTAGTCAGGATCGAGGCAAAGATAAAGAAGTAAAAGTACAGAGAGATCCTTCATGAAAATCTGCTCCAGAGTGCTTAGGACCTCAGACTGGGGGCGAATGTTTACTTTCCAACACGACAACGACCCTAAGCACACAGCCAAGACAACACAGGCGTGGCTTTGTTTTCTGGAAAGATCTGAAAATAGCTGTGCAGCAACGCTCCCCATCCAACCTGACAGAGCTTGAGAGGATCTGCAGAGAAGAATGGGAGAAACACCCCAAATACAGGTGTGCCAAGCTTGGAGTGTCATACCCAAGAAGTTGTCTACTCTTCGTCCGTCCCCCCAATATCTAAACTACAACTTCGCCGTTGCAAGACAGTCAGAACACATCATAATATACATTAAGAAATGCATCATGATCAACAGAGAAATTACTGTCATCACTGAACAATGATGCGACAACATAATTTACTTTAAGATTTTTGACAGTGTTTTTTGTTGTTGCCATTATTGTTGGCTAAACTAGCCTAGATCGTACTTAGAGGGACATGGCAAAGACATGTGTTCTGATTGGTCCATTTGTATTTATTCAGGCGTGTGATTGGATTGCAGATAAAACCTTATAGCGCCAAGTTAAAATGGGTTTATGCAGATATACGTTTCTAGTTTTCCATTTTTTTTTTCATTTAAAATGTACAGTAGTTTATTTAATTTAAATATTTTACTTCACAATCATCTGAAGAACCTTCTTAAGATAATTTATGTGACTATCTCATTTTTGACAAAAATGCCAGATTGAACCTTGAACCAAGGTCTCGAAAAGATGGGGTGAAGGCACAAAATGGCTGCCGTGTTTCAGTTCACTATGAAAGGGAAAATGGATATCTAGTCAGTTGCTCAACCAAAATGTGTTGACTCAGACACTAATTTGAAGGCAATTTTGATTCTCTCCCTCCTTTTTATTATCATTAGAATTTGGGGAGGGAGGCCTCTTGAGTGGTGCAGTGGTCTAAGGCACTGCATCGCAGTGCTAGCTGTGCCACTAGAGATTCTGGATTCGAGTCCAGGCTCTGTCGTAGCCGGCCGCGACCGGGAGACCAATGGGGTGGCGCACAATAGGCCCAGCGTCGTCCGGTTTAGGGAAGGTTTAGCTTGTAGGGATGTCCTTGTCCCATTGCGCACCAGTGACTCCTGTGGTGGGATGGGCGCAGTGCACGCTGACACGGTTGCCAGGTGTATGGTGTTTCCCCCAACACATTGTTATGGCTGGCTTCCGCGTTAAGTGGGCATTGGGTCAAGAAGCAGTGCAGCTTGGTTTGGTTGTGTTTCGGAGGACTCGTAACTCTCGACCTTCGCCTCTCCAGAGTCTGTATACAAAGTTGTGGCTCAACCAGTGTGCAGAAAGATGTAATTTACAGTGGTAAACTCACTTTACTTTGAAGTCATCTGCAGCTAAGCGGGCATTATCGATTTGGAGCACAAGGCTAGCATTGTCCGCTGTCGCATCAAAGACCTATGGGAGAAAAAGATTGTTAATGCTAATGAATACATGACAATAACAGACTAAATCTTTTGGAGGACAATTTTGCAGATGATGTGAGCATTATGATGCTTTACTTAACATAACTTTTGAATCCATGTCAGTTATAGAGGAAAGCTGTAGGCCCCACTTCTTAATTCTAACTATAATTGTGTGTGTCATACACAGATGAGCTGGCAGTAAAAAAAGCAGAACTAAAACAGATCACGGGATCTGCTGCTCATCACCACCATTTTATATCTAAGACTCTCAGGGGAGTGATATTGAAACTGCAGGTTGAGTGAATCACAAATGAATCTATGGTTACCGTCACATGTCTCTAAGAAAAAAGAGGAACCACAAATGGAAGAACAGGAAAATGAGTTCTCTCTCTAGGGCTGAATCTGTTCTCAATTTTCATTGTTAATAGACAAAGGCGGGGCTTCCTGTCCCCCACAAAACCATAAAGAAAGTCCCCCCCCCCCCTCCCCCCCAAAATATCTGTGTGTTTCTACCATGGCATTCTGGTGTGAATCACACAAAAAAGGAACCTCTTGTCCCTTTATGTGTCCGGCAAGTGGAACAAGGCTAACATTCATCATAAGAGTGCCATCATAAACTATAGAGGGCCTCTGAATTCTTTTGGACAAAAGTCTGTTTTTGCCAGGAATTCATGAGATCTTGTTGGAATTCTTAGAGATCTTTGACTGTGCTGTGAGTAGTTTACAGAGACTTTGACTGTGCTGCGTGGAGCTATAATGGTTATACAACCAGCACACCCACCATGTGTTTCAAATCTCACAGGGGATTCTTTTTGTGTGTTGTCACACCACATCTGGTTCACATTGCTGGTCCCTCCCACACCACACTACGCCCCAGAGTAACCAAGGAGAGTGACCTGGCGAGTTGGAAACGATCTTGGAACATTGTTTATGGGTTTTGGTCAGTTTTTTGATGATGATTCACTGCTTCCACCAAAGGATTCATTTGAGGAACTATTTGACCAGTTTGAGGAGTGAGGGAACTAGGGAAAGAGGGGGAAGGAAAGGGGATATCTGCCCCATCCGGCCCCACCCTCTATTCAGTTGTTAGGACATTTTATAAGGCAGTTGTTACAAAGCAGGGTTCATCACAGAAATGTTGAAGTGAAGACAGAAAGAGTGAGAAGCAAAGTATAAATGGGTGAATAAATAATTTTCACTATGCTTAAATTAATTATTGGAGGGACATCTCTCATACCATATGGGTTTTAGTTCACAGAAAATTTGCAACAGTGGTGACATTACATGGATATTTTGATTTATAGGTTAATCAAATAAGGATTATCTATGAACACACGTATCTGAAGCAACAAAAGACAAAACAAATTCCTCACCTTAAGCCTTTTTCTACACACATTATCAACCCTCTCTCTCTCTCTCTCTCTCTGTCACTCTCTCTTTGTCTCTATCACTCTTGTAATGATACTGTATTATTATTTGTTTGAATGTAATACTACATCAAGACACCCCATATTGCTCTCTCTCTTTCTCATTCACACCCCCACCTTCTTGCGCAGGTCGTCCAGTATAGGGCTGTACTTGCTGTAGTCGCGGGCATCTGGTCCTCCCTTCTCCAGGGCCTCTCGGATCTTCATCTCCAGCTGTCCGTTGGCCTGCTCCAGGTTCCTCACCGTCTCCAGGTAGTTGGCCAGACGGTCGTTCAGGTTCTGCATGGCCCCCTTCTCGTTTCCCATGACGTGACCACCGCCACCACCTGCCGCCGTCGTCTTGATCAGACCACCCGTGCCCAAACCCATAGCGGCACCCATGCCACCACCCATGCCCATACCACCGCCGCTCACCTTAAAGGAGGATGTGGAGTAGGAGGAGGAGCTGGCCGGGGCACCGCTGCGGAGGCCCCCGTAGGCTGTGGAGGAAATGCGGGTGCCCTGGCCTCCGGCCCCGCCATAGGTGCTGGCGGCCCGGTAGGAGGACACAGGCGCGGAGCGTTGGAAAGAGGTGTGGCTGCTGGACGGTCTGTAACTCATGACTGCTGATGGAGGAGTTAAAAGGAATTGAGAAGAGAGAGAGAGCGAGAGGAGACTGAGCTGAGATACAGAGAGAGTGACTCGGGTAGAATGAACCGGAGAACTAATACTCCCCCTACACAACTATCCTCTCTCTCTTTTTCGCAGGCCAGCCTCCAAGACCCTGCCTACATCCACACCCCCATCCTCTCTTTCCTACTCTCCTCCCTCTTCTCTCATGCTTTCATTCGCTCGGTTCCTTATTTCCCCTGTTTTTTTGCATGCATCTAATGAAAAGCATACAGTACCAGTTAAAAGTTTGGACACACCTAATTTCTACATTGTAGAATAATAGTGAATTCATCGCAACTATGAAATAACACATATGGAATCATGTAGTAACCAAATGTATTGACATTTTAGATTTTAGGTTCTTCAAAGTAGCCACCCTTATCCTTGATGACAGCTTTGTATTCTCTCAACTAAGTTCATAAGGTAGTCACCTGGAATGCTTGTCCAACAGTCTTGAAGGAGTTCCCACATATGCTGAGCACTTGTTGGCTACTTTTCCTTCACTCTGTGGTCTAACTCATCCCAAAGCCATCTCAATTGGGTTGAGTTCAGGTGATTGTGGAGGCCAGGTCATCTGATGCAGCACTCCATCACTCTCCTTCTTGGTCAAATAGCCTTTACACAGCCTGAAAGTGTGTTTGGGTCATTGTCCTGTTGAAAAAAGTCCCACTAAGTGCACACTAGGTGGGATGGCGTATCACTGCAGAATGCTGTGGTAGCCATGCTGGTTATGTGTGCCTTGAATTCTAAATAAATCATTGACAGTGTCACAAGCAAAGCATCCCCACACCATCACACCTCCTCCTCCATGCTTCACGGTGGGAACAACGCATGTGGAGATCATCCGTTCAACTACTCTGCGTCACACAAAAACATGGTGGTTGGATCCAAAAATCTCAAATTTGGACTCATCAGACCAAAGGGCAGATTTCCACCGGTCTAATGTCCATTGCTCGTGTTTCTTGGCCCAAGCAAGTCTCTTCTTGTTCTTGGTGTCCTTTAGTAGTGGTTTCCTTGCAGCAATTCAACCATGAAGGCCCTAGATTCATGCAGTCTCCTCTGAACAGTTGATTTTGAGATGTGTCTGTTACTTGAACTCTGTGAGGTGAAATCTGAGGTGCAGTTCATTGCTGATTTCAGAGGCTGGTAACTCTGATGAACTTATCCTCTGCAACAAAGGTAACTCTGGGTCCTCATGAGAGCCAGTTTCATCATAGCGCTTGATGGTTTTTGCAACTGTATTGAAGAAACTTTCAAAGTTCTTGAACTGATTGGCGCAAACGCATTAAAAAGGAAAGCAATTCCACAAATGAACTTTTAACAAGACACACCTGTTAACTGAACTGCCTTCCAGGTGACTACCTCATGAAGCTGGTTGAGAGAATGCCAAGAGTGTGCAAAGCTGCCATCAAGGCAAAGGGTGGCTACTTTGAAGAATCTCAAATATAAAATATATTTTAATTTGGTTTACACTTTTTTGGTTACAACATGATTCCATATGTGTTATTTCATAGTTTTGATGTCTTCACTATTATTTAACAATGTAGAAAATAGTAAAAACAATGAAGAACCCTGGAATGAACGGGTGTGTCCAAACCTTTGACTGGTACTATATATTTAAAAGATTTCATGACATTGTAAAAAATAGGGAAAATGTTTTAATTGGAAAAAAGAAACAAACACATATAATTAAGAAAATAATGAAAGACTGGAGTGAATGAAGAAGAAAATAATGTAAGAGTTTTTAATCTGAGAATGCATTGGCATTCCTCTGGTTTTGCCCATAAAAGCATATTTGTAATGGTTGCTGCATAGTTTATACATACGTGGTCAGCCAAACCCCAAAATAGCTGGATATGGGCATACTTCTCAGCAGGGCTAAACAAAACTAACTGAATATGTTAGCTAACTTTGGCCAACTTTCACAAACTATTTCCCTGCACCTCTTGTTTGGAATGGCTAACTTTACCACACCAAACCTCTTAGGAGCGACCTATGATGAATTTGTTAGAAAACCAGTGATAACAATAGTTATCCCATTATCATTTACACTGAGTATACCAAACATTAGGAACAGCTTGCTAATATTAAGTTGCACCCCCCCATTTTTGCCCTCAGAACAGCCTCAATTCATTGGACCATACAAGGTGTCGAAAGTGTTCCACAGGGATGCACACAGAAACTGTTGAGCATGAAATACCCAGCAACTTTGCAGTTCTTGAAACAAACCAGTATGCCTGGCACCTACTACCCTACCCCGTTAAAAGGAACTTACATATATTGTCTTGCCCATTCACCCTGTGAATGGCACACATACACAATTCATGTCTCAATTGTCTCAAGGCTTAAAAATCCTTCTTGAACTTTTTATGGCTGCAGGGGCAGTATTGAGTAGCTTGGATGAAAAGGTGCCCATTGTAAACGGCCAGCTCCTCAGTCTCAGTTGCTAATATATGCATATTATTATTAGTATTGGATAGAAAACACTCTAAAGTTTCCATAATGGTCAAAATACTGTCTGTGAGTATAACAGAACTGATATTGCAGGCGAAACCCAGAAGAAAATCAAAACAGGAAGTGGCTTCTATTTTGAAAACTCCATGTTCCATAGCCTCCCTTTGCTGGATTTAAAGGGACATGAACCAGATTCCTTTCCTATCGCTTCCTCAAGGTGTCAACAGTCTTCAGACATAGTTTCAGGCTTTTATTTTGAAAAATGAGCCAGAACGATAACATCGCGTCAAGTGGTCACATGAGTTTTGCTCACGCAACAGAATTTGGATGGGTATTGTTTTCCCTCTCCTACTGTGAAAGACATTTGCGGTTGATATTTATCGATTATGTATTTTAAAAACAACCCGAGGATTGATTATAAAAAACGTTTGACATGTTTCTGTGGACATTATGGAAACTATTTGGAATTTTCTGAACATAACGCAACAAACATACAAAGGTATTTTGGATCTAAAAATAATCTTTATGGAACAAAATGAACATTTGTTGTGTAACTGGGAGTCTCGTGAGTGAAAACATCCGAAGATCATCAAAGGTAAACGATTAATTAGATTGCTTTTCTGATTTTCGTGACCGAGCTACCTGATGCTAAGTGTACTTAATGTTTTATTGTGCGATCGATAAACTTACACAAATGCTTGGATTGCTTTCGCTGTAAAGCATAATTTCAAAATCTGACACGACAGGTGGATTAACAAAAGCCTAAGCTGTGTTTTCCTATATTGCACTTGTGATTTCATGAATATAAATATTTATAGTAATATTTATTGTATGTAGCGCTATGCTATTCAGCGGTTGTTGATGACACTTATCCCGATATCGGGATTGCAGCTATAACACGTTTTAACCAGTCTCCCCCCCTTCATCTATACTGATTGAAGTGGATTTAACAAGTGACATCAATACGAGATCATAGACTTCACCTGAATTCACCTGGTCAATCTATGTCATGGAAAGAGCAGGTGTCCTTCATGTTTTCGATACTCAGTGTAGTATAACCATGTATTGAAAGACCCCATAGCCCATATTAAACAGGAAACACCCAAACTTCAAACACACCTAGAAGATGTAAAGGTTAATCAAATTAGGTGTGCACAAATACTTTGCTGATAAGCTGATACCACAGTGTATATGTCTCTCAGTCTTCAGGGATAGGATTGGGGGAGGGAAGGGGTGCTCTTCAGTCACCTTTTAGAGATAGAACACTGGGCACTATTTTCACAAAATTCTTCAGTTAATATCTTCAAGTTGATAACTTTGATACATTTGAGTAGATATCTCAAGATAGCTGTGACACCTTGAATGGTATTTTTTAGTCGAGTTTGTATCTCATTGATCTCATTGAGCAGGAGTGTTGATTGTGTCACCCGAAAGGTAATTAAGTCACACAGACAGATAGAGCCATTGAATTTTTAATCCAGTACACAAAAAGCCCATCAATATCCATTGTTCTTAAGAAAACACACTAGAATAGGACTGTGAGTGTCAGAAATAACATATAAGGTAATTCATTAATTACATAATATATGAATAAGAACCCAGTATGTAACATTTTACTCAGACTCTTGCCACTTTTAGTCTCACAATAAACAAGCAACTTCCTAGCCTCAAATTATGTTCACAAGGAATTGTATGGCTCCTTAGGCCCTGTAATAAACTAGCATCCTGTCCAGGGGGTGTACTTGTATGTCAAGCTGCTTCACGCTACAGCAATATGGGCCATTCTGGCTTGGACAAGGTTACTTACTTAAACATTAAAAAAAAAACTTAAAACAGATATACTGTATCTTAGACATTATTAAATGAAGGGCTGGTTGTGTGTGGAAATGTAACAGAACATTCCAAAATAAAACCTCTGCCCTTAAGTAGATGGACTCAAATTTAATAGGTGGTGGTGTTTATAGCAGTGGAAAATAGTAGGTTCCCAACCACTTTCTCTGACGAGACTACTGTATGCCCTGGCTAGGGCGGATTCACAAAATGGACCCCAGGGAACAAAATAACAAAACACACAGTACCCAGGGGACGTTGGCTAAAGCTCATACACTTCCATTGTTTTCTTTATACTGTCACTCTACCTCACCTTCATGGTTGATCAAGTTTCAAAGCTTCCCCTCTACATCAGAACAACTCTCATATAATACAGTACTTATGTTTGGTAGTATCATATATCAAGGAGTTCATACCTCAGTGATTTAG
This sequence comes from Oncorhynchus mykiss, assembly GCF_013265735.2. NCBI lineage: Eukaryota > Metazoa > Chordata > Actinopteri > Salmoniformes > Salmonidae > Oncorhynchus > Oncorhynchus mykiss. The sequence goes on along the minus strand of NC_048571.1, from coordinate 75,569,105 downwards.
AATGGTTTAATGGCTGAGGAAGAGAAACTTCTCAATGGAATCAGAATGACTCATCTTACTATTTCTATACCATTTCGAAAACGTTTAAAATGAGAGTCCACTTCTAAATCAAAGTTTGTCAGATATTTCAACTCATTTCATTGTGCAAATCAAATGCACTTCTGAAGTGCTACCTGGAAATTATATACAGGCCATGTCTAGCTTTAAATTCAATGGAGCGTGCGTTTAACTGATGAGAAGACTGAAGTCAGAAACTCCCCAAAATAAACAACAACTGAAATGGCTGCAAAAAAGGAAAATACAAGAGTTTGGTGATGCCAATGGGTTGCAGGTTCGATGCAATTATTATGGCATGCAATATGCCAATGGGTTGCAGGTTCGATGCAATTATTATGGCATGCAATATGCCAATGGGTTGCAGGTTCGATGCAATTATTATGGCATGCAATATGCCAATGGGTTGCAGGTTCGATGCAATTATTATGGCATGCAATATGCCAATGGGTTGCAGGTTCGATGCAATTATTATGGCATGCAATATGCCAATGGGTTGCAGGTTCGATGCAATTATTATGGCATGCAATATGCCAATGGGTTGCAGGTTCGATGCAATTATTATGGCATGCAATATGCCAATGGGTTGCAGGTTCGATGCAATTATTATGGCATGCGATATATAACCAAATACTTCATTCTTAATTACTTCTTATTTACTTCACATGCTCAATATATAAGTGTACTCACACTGTGGTTTTTGTGCAGTTGCCATTTTTTGAACGGGCAAATAAACAGAATGGTTTTGGATCCTGCAAACCTACTATTACTTCCTACACAACAGATGGCGACATTTGTGGACTCAACATTTGATATATTCTTGAAGTCCGAAAAAAATCGGACCAACTTTGATTTCAGAGGGCACTATCACTTTAAACTGCTGCATGTGCAGTAGCTCTGGAGACCCTCAGACCAGCGAGGCCATGGGGGGAGAGGGAAAGAGGGATAAAAAGAGAAGAGAAAAAGGAGACTGACTCATAGCAATAACAACAGGAATGTGGGAAACTCAACAGGAGCTCATGTGCTTCATGGGTTCTGGACAACCGTCAAAGAATGAAAGCGCCCAGCTTGATCGTTCTTGGATGAACTTGAACTTGTTTATTCTTGTTTTTTTTACTCACTTCCACTCTGTTACCACGGAGCTCGGGAATGCTTACCCAGCTAAAATAATTATACTGCTACAATGTTAGGTAAACACTTTATTTGGATAGTCCATCTGTAGATGCTCTACAGATTATCTACAGACTATTGATAATATTTCAACTTTCTACTAATCCAAACCCTAGCTCTAACCCCAACCTTAACCGTAACCTTAGCAAACAGTTACTTATCAACAGATAGTTTGTTGATAGTATGACCATCTGCAGAGCATTTACAGATGGAAAATCCGGTCTATACAAATAAAGTGTGACCCAATGTTATGGCAACGGTACTTACTCAATCCCATGACCACGAGTTGTGCCATATCTGAGAGAAGGACAGCGGAAAATGGGAGGGTGGATATTGATCTCTTTAAATTAATTAGAGGTATTAGATAAAGACCCAGACACACCCGGAGACCCTGAATATTGTTGGATGCATTGGTTACACCCTGAGACCCTGAATATTGTTGGATGCCTTGGTTACACCCGGAGACCCTGAATATTGTTGGATGCATTGGTTACACCCTGAGACCCTGAACATTGCTGGATGCATTGGTTACACCCTGAGGTCCTGAATATTGTTGGAAGCCTTGGTTACACCCTGAGGTCCTGAATATTGTTGAATGCCTTGATTACACCCTGAGACGCTGAATATTGTTGGATGCCTTGGTTACACCCTGAGGTCCTGAATATTGTTGGATGCCTTGGTTACACCCTGAGGTCCTGAATATTGTTGGATGCCTTGGTTACACCCTGAGGTCCTGAATATTGTTGGATGCCTTGGTTACACCTTGAGACCCTGAATATTGTTGGATGCCTTGGTTACACCCTGAGGTCCTGAATATTGTTGAATGCCTTGATTACACCCTGAGACGCTGAATATTGTTGGATGCCTTGGTTACACCCTGAGGTCCTGAATATTGTTGGATGCCTTGGTTACACCCTGAGGTCCTGAATATTGTTGGATGCCTTGGTTACACCCTGAGGTCCTGAATATTGTTGGATGCCTTGGTTACACCTTGAGACCCTGAATATTGTTGGATGCCTTGGTTACACCCTGAGGTCCTGAATATTGTTGGATGCCTTGGTTACACCCTGAGTCTCAACAATATTCAGGGTCTCGGGGTGTAACTGAGGCATCCAACAATATTCAGGTTCTTGGGGTGTAACCAAGGCCTCCAACAATATTCAGTATTCAGAGTTTGACTGTTCTTCAAGGTAGGTAGAAAAGTATTCCGAGTTTTATCAGTATTCAGAGTTTAACCGTAGTTTAAATAAGTAGAAAAGTATTCGGAGTGTGACCATAGTTTAAAATAAGTACAAAAGTATTCGGAGTGTGACCGTAGTTTAAATGAGTAGAAAAGTATTCGGAGTGTGACCATAGTTTAAAATAAGTACAAATGTATTCGGAGTGTGACCGTAGTTTAAATAAGTAGAAAAGTATTCAGAGTGTGACCATAGTTTAAAATAAGTACAAATGTATTCGGAGTGTGACCGTAGTTTAAATAAGTAGAAAAGTATTCAGAGTGTGACCGTAGTTTAAATAAGTAGAAAAGTATTCAGAGTGTGACCGTAGTTTAAATAAGTAGAAATGTATTCGGAGTGTGACCGTAGTTTAAATAAGTAGAAATGTATTCGGAGTGTGACCGTAGTTTAAATAAGTAGAAAAGTATTCAGAGTGTGACCGTAGTTTAAATAAGTAGAAATGTATTCGGAGTGTGACCGTAGTTTAAATAAGTAGAAATGTATTCGGAGTGTGACCGTAGTTTAAATAAGTACAAAAGTATTCAGAGTGTGACCGTAGTTTAAATAAGTAGAAAAGTATTCAGAGTGTGACCGTAGTTTAAAATGAGTACAAAAGTATTTGGAGTGTGACCGTAGTTTAAAATGAGTACAAAAGTATTCAGGGTGTGACCGTAGTTTAAATAAGTAGTAAAGTATTCGGAGTGTGACCGTAGTTTAAATAAGTAGTAAAGTATTCGGAGTGTGACCGTAGTTTAAATAAGTAGAAAAGTATTCAGAGTGTGACCGTAGTTTAAATAAGTACAAAAGTATTCAGGGTGTGACCGTAGTTTAAATAAGTAGTAAAGTATTCGGAGTGTGACCGTAGTTTAAATAAGTAGTAAAGTATTCGGAGTGTGACCGTAGTTTAAATAAGTAGAAAAGTATTCGGAGTGTGACCGTAGTTTAAAATGAGTACAAAAGTATTCGGGGTGTGACCGTAGTTTAAATAAGTAGAAAAGTATTCAGAGTGTGACCGTAGTTTAAATAAGTACAAAAGTATTCAGAGTGTGACCGTAGTTTAAATAAGTAGTAAAGTATTCAGAGTGTGACCGTAGTTTAAATAAGTAGAAAAGTATTCAGAGTGTGACCGTAGTTTAAATAAGTAGAAAAGTATTCAGAGTGTGACCGTAGTTTAAATAAGTACAAAAGTATTCGGAGTGTGACCGTAGTTTAAATAAGTAGAAATGTATTCGGAGTGTGACCGTAGTTTAAATAAGTAGAAATGTATTCGGAGTGTGACCGTAGTTTAAATAAGTAGAAAAGTATTCAGAGTGTGACCGTAGTTTAAATAAGTAGAAAAGTATTCAGAGTGTGACCGTAGTTTAAATAAGTACAAAAGTATTCGGAGTGTGACCGTAGTTTAAATAAGTAGAAAAGTATTCGGGGTGTGACCGTAGTTTAAATAAGTAGAAAAGTATTCGGAGTGTGACCGTAGTTTAAATAAGTAGAAATGTATTCAGAGTGTGACCGTAGTTTAAATAAGTACAAAAGTATTCGGAGTGTGACCGTAGTTTAAATAAGTAGAAAAGTATTCAGAGTGTGACCGTAGTTTAAATAAGTACAAAAGTATTCGGAGTGTGACCGTAGTTTAAATAAGTAGAAAAGTATTCAGAGTGTGACCGTAGTTTAAATAAGTAGAAATGTATTCAGAGTGTGACCGTAGTTTAAATAAGTAGAAAAGTATTCAGAGTGTGACCGTAGTTTAAATAAGTAGAAAAGTATTCAGAGTGTGACCGTAGTTTAAATAAGTACAAAAGTATTCGGAGTGTGACCGTAGTTTAAATAAGTAGAAAAGTATTCGGAGTGTGACCGTAGTTTAAATAAGTAGAAAAGTATTCAGAGTGTGACCGTAGTTTAAATAAGTAGTAAAGTATTCGGAGTGTGACCGTAGTTTAAATAAGTAGAAAAGTATTCAGAGTGTGACCGTAGTTTAAATAAGTAGAAAAGTATTCGGAGTGTGACCGTAGTTTAAATAAGTAGAAAAGTATTCGGGGTGTGACCGTAGTTTAAATAAGTAGAAAAGTATTCAGAGTGTGACCGTAGTTTAAATAAGTAGAAAAGTATTCGGAGTGTGACCGTAGTTTAAATAAGTAGAAAAGTATTCGGAGTGTGACCGTAGTTTAAATAAGTAGAAAAGTATTCGGAGTGTGACCGTAGTTTAAATAAGTAGTAAAGTATTCGGGGTGTGACCGTAGTTTAAATAAGTAGAAAAGTATTCAGAGTGTGACCGTAGTTTAAATAAGTAGTAAAGTATTCGGAGTGTGACCGTAGTTTAAATAAGTACAAAAGTATTCGGAGTGTGACCGTAGTTTAAATAAGTAGAAAAGTATTCGGAGTGTGACCGTAGTTTAAATAAGTAGAAAAGTATTCGGGGTGTGACCGTAGTTTAAATAAGTAGAAAAGTATTCGGGGTGTGACCATAGTTTAAGGATAGCGTAGCCGGCCGACAGAAAAGTATTGTGAAATTGTATGTGTGTATAATGGGTTACTAGAGATTTGATGATGTAACAAAAACAAACAAACATGAGAAAACAATAAAATATATATACAGTTGAAGTCGGAAGTTTACATACACTTAGGTTGGAGTCACTAAAACTCATTTTTCAACCACTCCACAAATTTCTTGTTAACAAACTATAGTTTTGGCAAGTCGGTTAGGACATCTACTTTGTGCATGACACAAGTGATTTTTCCATTAATTGTTTACTGACAGATTATTTCACTTGACACTCACTGTATCACAATTCCGGTGGGTCAGAAGTTTACATACACTAAGTTGACTGTGCCTTTAAACAGCTTGGAAAATTCCAGAAAATTATGTCATGGCTTTAGAAGCTTCTCATAGGCTAATTGATATCATTTGAGTCAATTGGAGGTGTACCTGTGGATGTATTTCAAGGCCTACCTTCAAACTCAGTGCCTCTTTGCTTGACATCATGGGAAAATCAAAAGAAATCAGCCAAGACCTCAGAAAGAAATTGTAGACCTCCACAAGTCTGGTTCATCCTTGGGAGCAATTTCCAAACGCCTGAAGTTACCACGTTCATCTGTACAAACAATAGTCTGCAAGTATAAACACCATGGGACTACGCAGCCGTCAGGAAGGAGACGCATTCTGTCTCAAGGTACTTTGGTGCGAAAAGTGCAAATCAATCCCAGAACAACAGCAAAGGACCTTGTGAAGATGCTGGAGGAAACAGGTACAAAAGTATCTATATCCACAGTAAAATGAGTCCTATATCGACACAACCTGAAAGGCCGCTCATCAAGGAAGAAGCCACTTCTCTAAAACCGCCGTAAAAAAGCCAGACTACGGTTTGCAACTGCACATGGGGACAAATATTGTACTTTTTGGAGAAATATCCTCTGGTCTGATGAAACAAAAATAGAACTGTTTGACCATAATAACCATTGTTATGTTTGGAGGAAAAAAGGGGGAGGCTTGCAAGCTGAAGAACATCATCCCAACCATGAAGCACAGGGGTGGCAGCATCATGTTGTGGGGGTGCTTTGCTGCAGGACGGACTGATGCACTTCATAAAATAGATGGCACCATGAGGATGGAAAATTATGCAGATATATTGAAGCAACATCTCAAGACATCAGTCAGGAAGTTAAAGCTTGGCCGCAAATGGGTCTTCCAAATGGACAATGACCCCAAGCATACTTCCAAAGTTGTGGCAAAATGGCTTAAGGACAACAAAGTCAAGGTATTGGAGTGGCCATCACAAAGCCCTGACCTCAAACCTATAGAAAATTTTGGTCAGAACTGAAAAAGTGTTTGCGAGCAAGGAGGCCTACAAACCTGACTCAGTTACACCAGCTCTGTCAGGAGAAATGGGCCAAAATTCACCTAACTTATTGTGGGAAGCTTGTGGAAGTCTACCCGAAACGTTTCACCCAAGTTAAACAATTTAAAGGCAATGCTACCAAATACTAATTGAGTGTATGTAAACTTCTGACCCACTGGGAATGTGATGAAAGAAATAAAAGTTGAAATAAATCATTCTCTCTACTATTATTCTGACATTTCACATTCTTAATATAAAGTGGTGATCCTAACTGACCTAAGACAGGGAATTTTTACTAGGATTAAGTGTCAGGAATTGTGAAAAACTGAATTTAAATGTACTTGGCTAAGGTGTATGTAAACTTCCAACTTCAACTGTATATATACAACTTGCACAACTTCACCTAGATGTACTTAAGTGGTGCAAGAAGTATTCTGAGAAATATTCAGTTGTCCCTTTATGGATCATTTTCTTAATAATAATGTTAATGCTCTGCATGCCTGTCTAAAGGGTCTGGAAAATAACGTGTCAGACAAAGATTGACACATTTGACATGATTTTAAAACAGCTTCCAACAAAAAATATAATCGCCATGTTAATCAGAGCGTTCGTCAAGAATAAAAGGAACACCACCCTGTAATATATGTTGAAACAAACCTCATGCCCTGTTCAATAGGACCAATGAATGGTGAACATGATTTTTTGTATTCACCCACTCAACCGTTTAACTTGATAGGTAGCGAGTTGTTAGCTAAGCTTAAGGATACAATTTATTGTATTCCGATGGAGTTTTCATTGATATCCCCAACAATGAAGACATTTCATGAGTGTGAAACAGAAAGTGAATACCCAACGGAAATTGGTAATAAATATATAGAGTAACATTGTTAGGGTAGATAAAAATCCAAACAATGCCCTCCAGTGGTATCCCGGTGAACATAATTTATCATCTTTGTTTTTAAACTTTATAATAGGGGTAAAAACAGAACACTGTTTGAGAGTGATTCTTGTGTATTTGTAACGGCTTTCTTCTGTGGACGAAGGATCGGACCAAAGCACAGCGTGGTTAGTGTTCAACATGTTTAATAAAGACAATAAACCTGAACACTACAAAATACAAACCAAAATGTGAAAAAACTAAACCAGTCCTGTCTAGTGCATAGACAGAAGACAACCACCCACAAAGTACCCACAGAACATGGCTGCCTAAATATGGTTCCCAATCAGAGACAACGATAGACAGCTGCCTCTAATTGAGAACCAATCCAGGCAACCATAGACATACAAACTACCTAGAAAGGAAACAGCCCTATAAAGATACAAAACCCCTAGACAAGACAAAACACATACATCACCCAAGTCACATCCTGACCTAACCAAAATAACAAGGAAAACAAAGAACACTAAGGTCAGGGTGTGACAGTATTAGAAGTAATATATATGCCATTTAGCAAATGCTTTTATCCAAAGTGATTTACAGTAATTAAATAGTTAAATAAAGCTGTAATAAAATAAAATAAATAAAAACAGTCATGGGTGCATACATGTATGGGTGGTCCCAGAAATCAAACCTACTCTCCTGGCATTACAAGCATCATGCTCTACCAACTGACATGACAACAACTACATGACAACAAATGCATTAACTACAGAAAATGCATAGTCAGCCCAATGGCCTGCTTAATTAATATGCTCCCTTTTAACATGCACATGTAGGGTGAGTATCAGTAAAGTGGACACTCTCTGAAAATGTGCTTTCACCTTATTAAATCCTTCCATTGTCTAAGCCCCCAACATGATACTATCATTAATAGCTTAAGAACTCTACTACACTATACAAAAGAAGGAACAAATAAACATTAAACACAGAATGGATTACTTCTTCAAACACAAATGGTCCTGAGACCATGTCTTTTTCAGTCGATACTGGCAAATTGGGACATCTTTATTGGCAAGATTGGCACTTAATTATTTATTGTAAAGAAGGAGAAATTAGAGAGTAGCCTATATAATTTCAAGATAAACTGCAATCATTCATACAAACTAAATGTATTTAATTATTTAACTGGGCAAGTCAGTTAAATAACAAATTATTATTTACAATGACAGCCTACCCCGGCCAAACCTTAACCCGGACGATGCGGGGCTGATTGTGCGCTGCCCCATGGGACTCCCAATCACAGCCAGTTGTGATCTAGTCTGGAATTGACCTTGGGTCTGTAAGGACATCTCTAGCACTGAGATGCAGTGCCTTAGACCACTGACCCAGGGTCTGTAAGGAAACCTCTAGCACTAAGATGCAGTGCCTTAGACCGCTGAACCAGGGTCTGTAAGGACACCTCTAGCACTGAGATGCAGTGCCTTACACCACTGACCCAGGGTCTGTAAGGACACCTCTAGCACTGAGATGCAGTGCCTTAGACCACTGACCCAGGGTCTGTAAGGATACCTCTAGCACTGAGATGCAGTGACCCAGGGTCTGTAAGGACACCTCTAGCACTGAGATGCAGTGCCTTAGACCACTGACCCAGGGTCTGTAAGGACACCTCTAGCACTGAGATGCAGTGCCTTACACCACTGACCCAGGGTCTGTAAGGACACCTCTAGCACTGAGATGCAGTGCCTTAGACCACTGACCCAGGGTCTGTAAGGACACCTCTAGCACTGAGATGCAGTGCCTTAGACCGCTGAACCAGGGTCTGTAAGGATACCTCTAGCACTGAGATGCAGTGACCCAGGGTCTGTAAGGACACCTCTAGCACTGAGATGCAGTGCCTTAGACCACTGAACCAGGGTCTGTATGGACACCTCTAGCACTGAGATGCAGTGCCTTAGACCGCTGAACCAGAGTCTGTAAGGACACCTCTAGCACTGAGATGCAGTGCCTTAGACCACTGACCCAGGGTCTGTAAGGACACCTCTAGTACTGAGATGCAGTGCCTTAGACCACTGACCCAGGGTCTGTAAGGACACCTCTAGCACTGAGATGCAGTGCCTTAGACCGCTGCAACACTCAGGAGCCCATGTATTGAAACATTCTTTAGGTATATTGTTTAACATTCATAATTATCATGAATTATTATTATTAATATCATCATACTTGATTATAATTATATGGTGCTTATTTAATTGTATAGCTTATATAAAATAAAAAGAACCATATCTAAGCCTATCAGGTCAACACTCTCATTGCTACACTCTAGTGAACATTTTGTAGAATGCAACCAGAAAGACCCCTTACCCCTCAATGACTGTTTCAAATACAGCTATATAAACTTTTTTTTGTCATACACAGTACTTGTATGGTTATAAATATCGCTAGCTAGGGCTAATGTTGGTGAGGTAATATAAAACGCAAAGTGAAGTGTTGGCCCCACGTTTCATGAGCTGAAATAAAAAAAATCCCAGAAATGTCCATATACACAAAAGCTTATTTCTCTCAAATTGTGTGCACAAATTTGTTTACATCCCTGTTGGTGAGCATTTCTCCTTTGCAAAGATAATCCATCCACCTGACAGGTGTGGCATATCAATAAGCTGATTAAACAGCATGATCATTACACAGGTATAAGGGCACAAGGCAAGACCCAAATGCAGACACAGGAGGCAGATGGTTGAGCTCCGATATTTTTAATAACAAAAGGGACAGGCAAAAGGTAGTTCGGGGACAGGCGAGAGTTCATAAACCAGGTCAGAGTCCAAACAGTACCAGACAGGCTCAAGGTCAGGATAGGTAGGGGTTCAGTGAACAGGCCCGAATTCAAACAGTACCAGGTGATTGGCAGGCTCGAGGTCTGAACAGGCAGAGTGGTCAGGCAGGTGGGTTCAGCTTCAGGACAGGCAAGGGTCAAAACCAGGAAAAACAGAGACTGAGGAAAAAAGGAGCTAAGAAAACCGCTGTTTGACTTTTCAAAACAAGACAAACTGGCACAGAGAGACAGGAAACACAGGGATATGTACACCGGGGATAATAAGCGACATCTGGAAGGGGTGGAGACACAAGGACAGGTGAAACAGATCAGGGCCTGACAACAGGTGCACATTGTGCCGGGGACAATAATAGGCCACTTTAAAATGAGCAGTTTTGTCACACAACCCCATGCCACAGATGTCTCAAGTTTTGATTGTTCATGCAATTAGCATGCTGACTGCAGGATGGTCCACCAGAGCTGTTGCCAGAGAATTGAATAATCTCCATATTTCTATCATAAGCTGCCTCCAACATTGTTTTAAAGAATTTAGTAGCAAAAGTAGAATGAAATCCATTTACAGTCATTTTGATTCACAATTACATCCTATTACAAAATATGTTGTAATGATACTCTGAATATACTTTTAGTTTATTTTAACCATAACATTATTTACCTGAGAATGCTATTTCAATTTACTTACCATTATGCCTCTGGAGATGCGTGTCATTACACAGGATGCCACGCCCACAATAATGACACCGTACCCATTGAAAACATTGTTAATCATCGCAAACTTCCTCAGTAACACACAGGCATTGATTGTTGGTGATGTTATTGTACACATTTAAAGAAATACATAAAAGTTAAGTGCCCCGCTTTGTTACATATCCCACTTAACCAATATTCACCCTACATGACAACAAGTTCATGAACACTCCACTGGAAATGCATAGTCACAGCATAATAGCCTCTTAAACGGATAGTTCACCCAAATTAAAAGCATATATATTGGTTTCCTTATCCTGTAGCTTTCAGTAAGACAGCAATCCTACTTAGGTTTTGTTGAACTTTTTAGCATGTGTGGCACAAAACCAACGCAAGTCAATATCCCATATTAGACTGCTCACAGGGTAAGAAAACCAATAATGATCTGTTTAACATGTTCCCTTTGACCATCTGGACATACAGTACATGAGCCTATAACACTTAATGGGAAATGCATCGTCAGCCTTCATACTCTTTAGGTACATAGGAATACAGTAAAACACACATTTCAAATTATTAGAATGGAGGTTATGAAAACAATGACATTTTTATAAATTGGATGACACCTCTTTTCTATTAGAATACTTGCACAGGAAGATTAAGGCAGTATGCCTTCACACACACACACATTCACACACACTCACACACATTCACACACCAGAACATCTGGTTACATTTTATTTTACAGTCCTATTTCAGTAATTATTTATTTGTATTTACAGATACAGTGCCTTGCAAAAGTATTTGGCCCCCTTGAACTTTGCGACCTTTTGCCACATTTCAGGCTTCAAACATAAAGATATAAAAGTGTATTTTGTTGTGAAGATTCAACAACAAGTGGGACACAATCATGAAGTGGAACGACATTTATTGGATATTTCAAAAAATTTTAACAAATCAAAAACTGAAAAATTGGGCTTGCAAAATTATTCAGCCCCTTTACTTTCAGTGCAGCAAACTCTCTCCAGAAGTTCAAGGAGGATCTCTGAATGATCCAATGTTGACCTAAATGACTAATGATGATAAATACAATCCACCTGTGTGTAATCAAGTCTCCGTATAAATGCACCTGCACTGTGATAGTCTCAGAGGTCCGTCAAAAGTGCAGAGAGCATCATGAAGAACAAGGAACACACCAGGCAGGTCCGAGATACTGTTGTGAAGAAGTTTAAAGCCGGATTTGGATACAAAAAGATTTCCCAAGCTTTAAACATCCCAAGGAGCACTGTGCAAGCGATAATATTGAAATGGAAGGAGTATCAGACCACTGCAAATCTACCAAGACCTGGCCGTCCCTCTAAACTTTCAGCTCATACAAGGAGGAGACTGATCAGAGATGCAGCCAAGAGGCCCATGATCACTCTGGATGAACTGCAGAGATCTACAGCTGAGGTGGGAGACTCTGTCCATAGGACAACAATCAGTCGTATATTGCACAAATCTGGCCTTTATGGAGGAGTGGCAAGAAGAAAGCCATTTCTTAAAGATATCCATAAAAAGTGTCGTTTAAAGTTTGCCACAAGCCACCTGGGAGACACACCAAACATGTGGAAGAAGGTGCTCTGGTCAGATGAAACCAAAATTGAACTTTTTGGCAACAATGCAAAATGTTATGTTTGGCGTAAAAGCAACACAGCTCATCACCCTGAACACACCATCCCCACTGTCAAACATGGTGGTGGCAACATCATGGTTTGGGCCTGCTTTTCTTCAGCAGGGACAGGGAAGATGGTTAAAATTGATGGGAAGATGGATGGAGCCAAATACAGGACCATTCTGGAAGAAAACCTGATGGATTCTGCAAAAGACTTGAGACTGGGACGGAGATTTGTCTTCCAACAAGACAATGATCTAAAACATAAAGCAAAATCTACAATGGAATGGTTCAAAAATAAACATATCCAGGTGTTAGAATGGCCAAGTCAAAGTCCAGACCTGAATCCAATCGAGAATCTGTGGAAAGAACTGAAAACTGCTGTTCACAAATGCTCTCCATCCAACCTCACTGAGCTCGAGCTGTTTTGCAATGAGGAATGGGAAAAAAATTCAGTCTCTCGATGTGCAAAACTGATAGAGACATACCCCAAGCGACTTACAGCTGTAATCGCAGCAAAAGGTGGCGCTACAAAGTATTAACTTAAGGGGGCTGAATAATTTTGCACGCCCAATTTTTCAGTTTTTGATTTGTTAAAAAAGTTTGAAATATCCAATAAATGTCGTTCCACTTCATGATTGTGTCCCACTTGTTGTTGATTCTTCACAAAAAAATACAGTTGTATATCTTTATGTTTGAAGCCTAAAATGTGGCAAAAGGTCGCAAAGTTCAAGGGGGCCGAATACTTTCGCAAGGCACTGTAAATAATGTAGTAACAATAATGCAGAACTCAATCACTCCAGGAACCAACACATGATTAATGTGATTGTAACCAATATGTTTTTGCCATTTTACCTTGTAATTGTGAGCTAAATATCATATATATATAGTGGGCTGTAAAATTAAAGCTTATTTACTTTTGGCACTACTCAATCCGTAAAGCTGAAGATGTTCCCGCTGTTGCGGAGACTGCTTTCACGGTAAATACTGCACATGTCGACTCAATCGGAAATTACCTTCACATTTTAATACGGATGTTCCACAATGCTTCGGCAATACAGATTGAATCCAGCCCTAAGTGAGAATAGGCATTGGTCTGAAGTCGAAAAAGAAAGGAAATTCACGAGCACCACAATAACTACTCCACCTATGCTCAACCAAAGTTTTCCAACACACAGCTTTGACCTACTACAGTAGCTATGTTGGTATTATACTTCAAATAATGTGTAGGCAGGTTGCTTAGGATTCAAACCTTCTCAAACAGCCTAATTCATACTCTTAGAGGAGGTGCTGCCACAATAATGTGATTTTTACCGCATGTTCAAATGTTGGACTCTTCACACATCCCATCCACTACCCTTTAAAACTTTTTTTATTACATGAAAGCAAGCTTTGCTTTTATACTTACAAGACCATCACACTTGATTGAGCGAGTTGTTTTGTCTTGTAGTAATGTGGTGCCTGCCTGTATTTCATTAAACCTTTATTTTAGCAATACATGCATTGAGAAAAATAGATATTTGATAACATATTTTTTGGGTCAGTAGGCACCCAACATAACAACAGGTTATGGTGTGTTGGATACAGTCACTCTTATAGAGGTCTACAGAGCCTGTCTGTATTCCTGGTTTCTGTAACTGTTAGATTACCTGTGTAATATCCACATCAGCTCAGATACACTTGTTTTACTAACATGGTCCTGTTTTATCAATTGCTGTGCGGATCAATGGGCAGTTCATTACCTATGTCAAATGAATATGTAGCTTAAAGTTATGCCTGTATTTGTATTTGCAATAAAGATGGTGACACTACAATAATACACGTTTACAATAGGCCTATATAAAAAAATACATACAGCCCAATAATATTTACAGTATCTGTTTGCATTTATTGATTAACCTCAGCTTGAATACCACCCTAGGGCTAGCTACCTCTTATGACAGGCAGTCTGTTGCAGGCAGCAGCAGCTGTGTTGTTAAACGAGCAACCAAGTTGCTCGACCAGGTTAGATAGCTAAACTCTGAGATTCAGCTAAAAATATGTTAGCATTGACAGAAACGCTACAAAAAGGTAGCACATCGTGAGCTATAAATTATACATTTAATAAAAACTGTTGTACCTACAAATTTAGTCAATCCGCCCTTTTATTATCCACTTTATGGACGGTAATCTCATTTTTTTAATCTCATTTTAATCCGAAGTCTGGAATTTGAGCTAGGTAGGCACAGAAAATACTATTTTAAAAAACCATTAAAAATCCAGTATGTGGTTTGTTATATGCATACTATAGTCAACTATAATATTAAAGCACAGGCACAACTATAATATTAAAGCATCGGATTCTTCCCAAGGGGCACTAGGGGGAGCCAGCCTCAAGCCAAGCAACCCAAACAAGTATACCTGAATAGCGTGGAGAGGCAGCCTCAAGCCAAGCAACCCTAAACAGGCATACCTGAAGAGGGTGTGGCAGTCAAGGTACAAATGGGCAGCTGTTCCTGCCTGTTTCCGTGACGACCCCTCCTCTGCCTTGGCCCTGACCTTCCCGTGGACCATCCCATTGGGGATGTTGAAATTTCTACCTTAGTGTTGACTCCACTTCAGACAAAGATGTTTATGACTCTAAGCGTAGGTGGCAGGGAGAGGCCTGTAGGGCAATTATGTGACCCATACTGCCAAGCCCTTAGGGTTATTTGAAACAGCAGCCCTATACACGTCAGAGTCAACTTCTGATATTTGTAAAGAGGCTGTTTCTTCTCGGCTATAATCGTTGTCTTCTGACCCTCCCACCATCATCCACTCATTGCATGTACAGTGGGGCAAAAAGTATTTAGTCAGCCACCAATTGTGCCTGCCCGGCCAAACTGAGCAATCGGGGAGAAGGGCCTTGGGCAGGGAGGTGACCAGGAACCCGATGGTCACTCTGACAGAGCTTCAGAGTTCCTCTGTGGAGATGGGAGAACCTTCCAGAAGGACAACCATCTCTGCATCATTCCAACAACCAGGCATTTATGGTAGAGTGGCCAGACGGAAACCACTCAGTAAAAGGCAGATGACAGCCCGCTTGGATTTTTGCCAATAGGCACCTAAAGACTCAGACCATGAGAAACAAGATTATCTGGACTGATGAAACCAAGATTAAACTCTTTTGTCTGAATGGCAAGCCTCACGCCTGGTGGAAACCTGGCACCATCCCTGCGGTGAAAGAGGGTGGTGGCAGCATCTTGCTGTGGGGATGTTTTTCAGCGGCAGGGACTGGTAGATGAGTCAAGATTGAGGGAAAGATGAACGGAGCAAAGTACAGAGAGATCCTTGATGAAAACCTACTCCAGAGTGCTCAGGACCTCAGACTAGGGTGAAGGTTTACCTTCCAACCTTCCAACAAGACAAGTTCTCCCACTTAAAAAGGTGAGAGAGGCCTGTAATTCTCATCATAGGTACACTTCAACTATGCAGACAAAATGAGAAAAAAAATCCAGAAAATCACATTGTTGGATTTTTAATGAATTTATTTGCAAATTATGGTGGAAAATAAGTATTTGGTCACCTACAAACAAGCACGATTTCTGGCTCTCACAGAGCTGTAACTTCTTCTTTAAGAGGCTCCTCTGTCCTCCATTCGTTACCTGTATTAATGGCACCTGTTTGAACTTGTTATCAGTATAAAAGACACCTGTCCACAACCTCAAACAGTCACACTCCAAACTCCACTATGGCCAAGACCAAAGAGCTGTCAAAGGACACCAGAAACAAAATTGTAGACCTGCACCAGGCTGGGAAGACTGAATCTGCAATAGGTAAGCAGCTTGGTTTGAAGAAATCAACTGTGGGAGCAATTATTAGGAAATAAAAGACATACAAGACCACTGATAATCTCCCTCGATCTGGGGCTCCACGCAAGATCTCACCCCATGGGGTCAAAATGATCACAGGAATGGTGAGCAAAAATCCCAGAACCACACGGGGGGACCTAGTGAATGACCTGCAAAGAGCTGGGACCAAAGTAACAAAGCCTACCATCAGTAACACACTACGCCGCCAGGGACTCAAATCCTGCAGTGCCAGACGTGTCCCCCTGCTTAAGCCAGTACATGTCCAGGACCATCTGAAGTTTGCTAGAGAACATTTGGTCCAGAAGAAGATTGGGAGAATGTCATATGGTCAGATGAAACCAAAATATAACTTTTTGGTAAAAACTCAACTCGTCGTGTTTGGAGGACAAAGAATGCTGAGTTGCATCCAAAGAACACCATACCTACTGTGAAGCATGGGGGTGGAAACATCATGCTTTGGGGCTGTTTTTCTGCAAAGGGACCAGAATGACTGATCTGTGTAAAGGAAAGAATTAATGGGGCCATGTATTGTGGGATTTTGAGTGATAACCTCCTTCCATCAGCAAGGGCATTGAAGATGATACGTGGCTGGGTCTTTCAGCATGACAATGATCCCAAACACACCGCCCGGGCAACGAAGGATGGCTTCATAAGAAGCTTTTCAAGGTCCTGGAGTGGCCTAGCCAGTCTCCAGATCTCAACCCCATATAAAATCTTTGGAGGGAGTTGAAAGTCCGTGTTGCCCAGCAGCAACAGCCCCAAAACATCACTGCTCTAGAGGAGATCTGCATGGAGGAATGGGCCAAAATACCAGCAACAGTGTGTGAAAACCTTGTGAAGACTTACAGAAAACGTTTGACCTCTGTCATTGCCAACAAAGGCTATATAACAAAGTATTGAGATAAACTTTTGTTATTGACCAAATACTTATTTTCCACCATAATTTGCAAATAAATTCATAAAAAATCCTACAATGTGATATTCTGGATTTTTTTCCTCATTTTGTCTGTCATAGTTGAATTGTACCTATGATGAAAATTACAGGCCTCTCATCTTTTTAAGTGGGAGAACTTGCACAATTGGTGGATGACTAAATACTTTTTTGATAACATATTTTTTGGGTCAGTAGGCACCCAACATAACAACAGGTTATGGTGTGTTGGATACAGTCACTCTTATAGAGGTCTACAGAGCCTGTCTGTATTCCTGGTTTCTGTAACCGTTAGATTACCTGTGTAATATCCACATCAGCTCAGATACACTTGTTTTACTAACATGGTCCTGTTTTATCAATTGCTGTGCGGATCAATGGGCAGTTCATTACCTATGTCAAATGAATATGTAGCTTAAAGTTATGCCTGTATTTGTATTTGCAATAAAGATGGTGACACTACAATAATACACGTTTACAATAGGCCTATATAAAAAAATACATACAGCCCAATAATATTTACAGTATCTGTTTGCATTTATTGATTAACCTCAGCTTGAATACCACCCTAGGGCTAGCTACCTCTTATGACAGGCAGTCTGTTGCAGGCAGCAGCAGCTGTGTTGTTAAACGAGCAACCAAGTTGCTCGACCAGGTTAGATAGCTAAACTCTGAGATTCAGCTAAAAATATGTTAGCATTGACAGAAACGCTACAAAAAGGTAGCACATCGTGAGCTATAAATTATACATTTAATAAAAACTGTTGTACCTACAAATTTAGTCAATCCGCCCTTTTATTATCCACTTTATGGACGGTAATCTCATTTTTTTAATCTCATTTTAATCCGAAGTCTGGAATTTGAGCTAGGTAGGCACAGAAAATACTATTTTAAAAAACCATTAAAAATCCAGTATGTGGTTTGTTATATGCATACTATAGTCAACTATAATATTAAAGCACAGGCACAACTATAATATTAAAGCATCGGATTCTTCCCAAGGGGCACTAGGGGGAGCCAGCCTCAAGCCAAGCAACCCAAACAAGTATACCTGAATAGCGTGGAGAGGCAGCCTCAAGCCAAGCAACCCTAAACAGGCATACCTGAAGAGGGTGTGGCAGTCAAGGTACAAATGGGCAGCTGTTCCTGCCTGTTTCCGTGACGACCCCTCCTCTGCCTTGGCCCTGACCTTCCCGTGGACCATCCCATTGGGGATGTTGAAATTTCTACCTTAGTGTTGACTCCACTTCAGACAAAGATGTTTATGACTCTAAGCGTAGGTGGCAGGGAGAGGCCTGTAGGGCAATTATGTGACCCATACTGCCAAGCCCTTAGGGTTATTTGAAACAGCAGCCCTATACACGTCAGAGTCAACTTCTGATATTTGTAAAGAGGCTGTTTCTTCTCGGCTATAATCGTTGTCTTCTGACCCTCCCACCATCATCCACTCATTGCATGTACAGTGGGGCAAAAAGTATTTAGTCAGCCACCAATTGTGCCTGCCCGGCCAAACTGAGCAATCGGGGAGAAGGGCCTTGGGCAGGGAGGTGACCAGGAACCCGATGGTCACTCTGACAGAGCTTCAGAGTTCCTCTGTGGAGATGGGAGAACCTTCCAGAAGGACAACCATCTCTGCATCATTCCAACAACCAGGCATTTATGGTAGAGTGGCCAGACGGAAACCACTCAGTAAAAGGCAGATGACAGCCCGCTTGGATTTTTGCCAATAGGCACCTAAAGACTCAGACCATGAGAAACAAGATTATCTGGACTGATGAAACCAAGATTAAACTCTTTTGTCTGAATGGCAAGCCTCAAGCCTGGTGGAAACCTGGCACCATCCCTGCGGTGAAAGAGGGTGGTGGCAGCATCTTGCTGTGGGGATGTTTTTCAGCGGCAGGGACTGGTAGATGAGTCAAGATTGAGGGAAAGATGAACGGAGCAAAGTACAGAGAGATCCTTGATGAAAACCTACTCCAGAGTGCTCAGGACCTCAGACTAGGGTGAAGGTTTACCTTCCAACCTTCCAACAAGACAAGTTCTCCCACTTAAAAAGGTGAGAGAGGCCTGTAATTCTCATCATAGGTACACTTCAACTATGCAGACAAAATGAGAAAAAAAATCCAGAAAATCACATTGTTGGATTTTTAATGAATTTATTTGCAAATTATGGTGGAAAATAAGTATTTGGTCACCTACAAACAAGCACGATTTCTGGCTCTCACAGAGCTGTAACTTCTTCTTTAAGAGGCTCCTCTGTCCTCCATTCGTTACCTGTATTAATGGCACCTGTTTGAACTTGTTATCAGTATAAAAGACACCTGTCCACAACCTCAAACAGTCACACTCCAAACTCCACTATGGCCAAGACCAAAGAGCTGTCAAAGGACACCAGAAACAAAATTGTAGACCTGCACCAGGCTGGGAAGACTGAATCTGCAATAGGTAAGCAGCTTGGTTTGAAGAAATCAACTGTGGGAGCAATTATTAGGAAATAAAAGACATACAAGACCACTGATAATCTCCCTCGATCTGGGGCTCCACGCAAGATCTCACCCCATGGGGTCAAAATGATCACAGGAATGGTGAGCAAAAATCCCAGAACCACACGGGGGGACCTAGTGAATGACCTGCAAAGAGCTGGGACCAAAGTAACAAAGCCTACCATCAGTAACACACTACGCCGCCAGGGACTCAAATCCTGCAGTGCCAGACGTGTCCCCCTGCTTAAGCCAGTACATGTCCAGGACCATCTGAAGTTTGCTAGAGAACATTTGGTCCAGAAGAAGATTGGGAGAATGTCATATGGTCAGATGAAACCAAAATATAACTTTTTGGTAAAAACTCAACTCGTCGTGTTTGGAGGACAAAGAATGCTGAGTTGCATCCAAAGAACACCATACCTACTGTGAAGCATGGGGGTGGAAACATCATGCTTTGGGGCTGTTTTTCTGCAAAGGGACCAGAATGACTGATCTGTGTAAAGGAAAGAATTAATGGGGCCATGTATTGTGGGATTTTGAGTGATAACCTCCTTCCATCAGCAAGGGCATTGAAGATGATACGTGGCTGGGTCTTTCAGCATGACAATGATCCCAAACACACCGCCCGGGCAACGAAGGATGGCTTCATAAGAAGCTTTTCAAGGTCCTGGAGTGGCCTAGCCAGTCTCCAGATCTCAACCCCATATAAAATCTTTGGAGGGAGTTGAAAGTCCGTGTTGCCCAGCAGCAACAGCCCCAAAACATCACTGCTCTAGAGGAGATCTGCATGGAGGAATGGGCCAAAATACCAGCAACAGTGTGTGAAAACCTTGTGAAGACTTACAGAAAACGTTTGACCTCTGTCATTGCCAACAAAGGCTATATAACAAAGTATTGAGATAAACTTTTGTTATTGACCAAATACTTATTTTCCACCATAATTTGCAAATAAATTCATAAAAAATCCTACAATGTGATTTTCTGGATTTTTTTCCTCATTTTGTCTGTCATAGTTGAATTGTACCTATGATGAAAATTACAGGCCTCTCATCTTTTTAAGTGGGAGAACTTGCACAATTGGTGGATGACTAAATACTTTTTTGCCCCACTGTACATGTCTATCCCAGCACATTCCAAACTTTATGTGTTGCATGTGAAGCCCAAAACATCTCTCGTCTCTGGAGGCCACAGGGTGAGACCGGTCAGATGTCAAACGGGTGTCTTAAAATTACCCCAGGCCTCTGACGACAGATGAGGAATGTAGTGATTTCAGCCAGAGAGGAAAGTAGAGATTTATCAAAGTGAAGATGATCACAGAAAGATTACAGCTGTTTTTGTTTGTTTAGGGATGAACCTGATGAATAATAATAGGTCATTGGTCACTTTTTGACAAACATGGTAAGGCTTGAGCCAGATAAGGGCTCCCAATGGCCAATGCAAACGTAAGCCATGTTGCTTTCATATGGCAAAATAAACATTGGTGTAGGCTCTTCACAATGCAACTTCGAGTCTGTTTACAAATGGAGTTGTATTTTCCAACATTTGAGATAAACTGAAAAATAGTTAAAACTATTCACTCAACCAGATCTGTAAAAATGATTTAAAATCATAATGCTAAATAATGTTTTCCCAACTGAATCCATTGAGGTGTGTTATTGAGTTCATTGAGTGAGTCATTATTTATCTCTTCAACCCAGCAGTCAAACTCTGATAAGCCTTTCCCAGGGAGGTGTGTGGGTTAACATGTGTTACTAAGCAGCAAGGCTGTGTACACACACACACACACACACACACACACACACACACACACACACACATCCTTTGTGTCTGTGACAACAGTGTCAGGGTGTTTATAGTAGCATTCCATTGCTTAGGGCTAAATAAACACAAGGCCCCTTCCTTTTGCATGTAAGCACAATAGGCCAGGCTCTTACAAGGACCACATTCTCTTAAAGCTACCAATTAACCGCGGCAGGTAGCCTAGCTGTTAGTGTTGGCCCAGTAACCCAAAGGTTGCAAGTTTGAATAATGAGCTGACTGAGTGAAACATCTGTTGAGCTGCCCTTGAGCAAGTCACGTAGCCCTAAAGGCTTCAGGGTTGCTAACAATAATGGCTGATTCCTGGCTGTGACCCCACTCTCTGAGGGTGTCTCACGGAAACAGGACAAACATAAAAAAAACTATTTGACCTCTGTTTTGATCAACCGAATCACATTCTTTCAACTGAAGTACAGGGAGTGTCAACAATAGAAGAAGTGAAGCCTGAAGGTAAAGATATATATCGTACTTGATAGAAATGTGAAGGTACAATACTGACAATTTGTACAGGATGTGACTTCCAAATTAATAACAAATTAAAAGCTGAAATGTTTTGAGTCAATAAGTATTCAACCCCTTTGTTATGGCAGGCCTAAATAAGTTCAGGGGTAAAAATGTGCTTAACAAGTCACATAAGATGTATGTGTGCAATAATAGTGTTTAACATGATTTTTGAATGACTTTCTCATATCTATACCCCACACATACAATTATCTGTGAGCTCCCTCAGTCGAGCAGTGAATTTCAAACACAGAGTCGACCACAAAGACCAGGAAGGTTTTACAATTCCTCACAAAGGGCACCTATTGGCAGATGGAAAAAATACAGACATTGAATTTCCCTTTGAGCACCACACTTTGGATGGTGAATCAAAACACCCAGTCACTACAAAGATACAGCATCCTTCCTAACTCAGTCGCCGGAGAGGAAGGAAAACCATGAGGCCAGTGATGTTATAGAGTTACAGAGTTTAATGGGGAAAACGGAGGATGTATCAACAAGATTGTAGTTATTCCACAATACTAACCTAAATGACAGAGTGAAAAGAAGGAAGCCTGTACAGAATAAAAATATTCCAAAACATTTCTCCTGTTTGCAACAAGGCACTAAAGTAATACTACAAAATAAATGTGGCAAAGAAATGTACTTTTTGTCTTGAGCACAAAGTGTAATGTTTTGAGAAAATCCAATGCAACATATTTCCAAGTTCCACTATCCATATTTTCAAGCATAGTGGTGGCTGCATAATGTTATAGGTATGCTTGTAATCATTAAGTACTGGGTAGTTTTTAAAGATAAAAAATAAACGGTACGGAGCTAAGCACAGGCAAAATCCTAGAGGAAAACCTGGTTCACTCTGCTTTCCAACAGACACACAGAATTCACCTTTCAGCAGGACATAAAACACAA
Organism: Oncorhynchus mykiss; assembly: GCF_013265735.2. NCBI lineage: Eukaryota > Metazoa > Chordata > Actinopteri > Salmoniformes > Salmonidae > Oncorhynchus > Oncorhynchus mykiss. The sequence goes on along the minus strand of NC_048571.1, from coordinate 75,546,311 downwards.
TGCCAAGTCTACAATGGAATTGCTTACCAAGAAGTTAGTGAATGTTCCTGAGTGGCCAAGTTACAGTTTTGACTTACATTTACTTGAGAATGTATGACAAGACCTGAAAAGTGTTGCCTAGTAATGATCAACAACCAATTTTACAGAGCTTGACATAAAAAAATAAAATAAATGGGCAATGCTTGACTAGGAGCTCACCAGAGCCGAGTAACCGGAACCTCACATTTTCTACTGCTTGAGCTCCTGTTTCTCTTACAGAATATTAGATCAAAAGTATTTTTTATTTAACCATTATTTAACCAGGCAAGTCAGTTAAGAACAAATTCTTTTTTCAATGACAGCCTAGGAACAGTGGGTTAACTGCCTGTTCAGGGGCAGAAGAACAGATTTGTACCTTGTCAGCTCGGGGGTTCGAACTTGCAACCTTCCGGTTACTAGTCCGACACTCTAACCACTAATGACATATTTTTGTATTGTTTTCACTTTTTCATTATGGGGTATTGTGTGTTTAAAAAATATATATATATTGAACTCAGGCTGTAACCCAACAAAATGTGGAATAAGTCATGGGGTATGAAAACTTTCTGAAGGCATTCCTACTCTAAGACACTTTCTGCATACGGGCCATGATCTGCCTTTCATGATGCAGGGAAAAGGGTATGTGACCAAGATGGGCTTGGCATTATATTGAGGAAACTAGAGACAACCACTGTTTGCTATTTTTTCAGCAGATAAGAGAGGAACGTTAATCGATAGCCATGTGACACTCTCCACACAATAAAGGTGTCTGTGTAAAATGTAATTGATCAACGAGAGTTGTTCATTGCAACATATTATACAGTATGTATGACTCACTAAAATATGTGTTAAGATATGGATTGTGAATTAGGTTTACATTAAAAACCACAACTGTGAGTCATTCTGTCATGCACGTGATTGAGGACCCAAAAGCGGTTTAACAAAAACAGAGTTCTTTAATGTCGAAACACAGGTAAGACATAGATCCTCTTCAAATGGATATGATGGCAAAATAAACAACCCGCAGAGAGGGCGACAAATGAAACATAAAGTCCTTCTGAATATCACAGAAGAGTTCCCCTTCTAGCAGCAGAGGAGAATAGCTGGGTAAGAGTCCTCTTCTAGCAGCAGAGGGGATTAGCTGGGTTGTAGAGGACAGAGGTACCTGATCACACGTAGCCTCAGATGAACAGGCAGATTCCGACAGGACAGGACAAGGTTGAAGCAAACAAGACGATAGTTTGGTTCTGGCATGAGAAACTCAAACGAGAATCTGACAAAGACAGAAGCAGGAACAGAGAGAGAAATAGAGACCCAATCAGAGGGAAAAAGGGAACAGGTGGGAAAAGGGTGAACGAGGTAGTTAGAGAAGACAAGGAACAGCTGGGGGAAGGAGGGGAAGAGAAGGCAACCCAATACGACCAGCAGAGGGAGACAGGGTGAAGAGAAAGAACAGGAACAAGACACAACATGACAATACATGACACATTCAGTCACTATCAACACAGACACGCCATATCTGAGGGTAAAAACCTGCCCCATCTGCTTGATGTGGTTTAATGTGTCTAGAAGTACTTACTAACATGTACAGTCTGTCTGTGGAAGATTTTTTGCTGCTCATTGGTCATATTAAAATACGTCTCTTGATTTTGGGAGAATCTGACTCATGGAATATCTTTCCTACATGTTGTTTCAACTCTAACACAGTTCTGGGCATTATAAAGTTCCTTTTTACACATGCAAAATACTTGCTGCAGCAAGGTACATCGTTAATGGTGACAAACTCTCTCGCAGGATGACACCAAGCACTAATTCCATTAGCCATCATCTAACACACCGTAAAAAATATTGTGCTAGTTCCACTACTATACTTAACTTTTACTGTTTCAAACACTAATACATTAAGTGAAGTATAAAACAATGGCTAAGATTCAACTTAGTTTTATCAAATCCAGAACTGTTATCGTACATTAGATCTACTTAATCTTTCTAATTAGTTACTTTCATTGATCGTGTCTTACTGTTAAACATGGCTTTATGTCTTACTGTTAAACATGGCTTTATGTCTTACTGTTAAACATGGCTTTATGTCTTACTGTTAAACATGGCTTTATGTCTTACCGTTAAACATGGCTTTATGTCTTACTGTTAAACATGGCTTTAAGTCTTACTGTTAAACATGGCTTTATGTCTTACTGTTAAACATGGCTTTATGTCTTACTGTTAAACATGGCTTTATGTCTTACTGTTAAACATGGCTTTATGTCTTACTGTTAAACATGGCTTTATGTCTTACTGTTAAACATGGCTTTATGTATTTCATCGCTTGACATTTTTATTCACTTTAGCAGGAATTGTTGAGCACAGTGCTCATTCCGCTAGCACTAACTGGAGGTCAAGCCGCAAGCATCGTAGCTTGATATATTTGCCTCTGTCAAGCATGGCGGCATGATCTTACTAAGGATGATAATGGGTGGTCTCATCACTGAACCTCAATTTGTCTGATGGTTTTGATATCCATTCATCATGATCCATTACACCTTACAGAATAACAAACTGTTTGATACAAACATAGAAATGTGCTTTTCGTTCTTTAAACATGATTACAACATTGGGTAAAAGTATCGTAAACTAAAAAATAAAAAAATGTACCCACTATCCTCTGAAAACAGAGCCACATGGCAAGTTGTTGGAAGAACTTAAAATTCTTAAGTTGAACGGAAATATTATGAAAATTGAGTAAGTTAAACAATTTTCCGTGTAGTTGTTTTTACACACAAATAGTTGTTAATATTAAGCATTTATCTTATGCTGAATTAATGTAAAATAACATTTGGGTTGGTTGAACAAGTGAAGTAGAGTAAAGTACTAATTATATTCAAGTAAAGATGAACACTACATTTTGTATGTAATTATATTTTCAAATATAATTTACTAACCACCTGAATCATGTACAGTGCAGTAGCCCATTCCCAGAGCTGTATGTGTCTGTACAATTCAATACTGTTGGTGTGTTTGACGATGCATAGAATGCAGGGTTGGGTTGGTTAATTTCTAAATGTAATCCGTTACAGTTATTAGTTATCTGTCCAAAATTGTAATCAGAAATGTAACTGATTACCCAAACTCAGTAATGTAATCTGATTACTTTCCCTTTCAGAGGCATTAGAAGAAGACAAAAATGATCCATCAAACGCATTTGGTGTGTCATCATAGTGATCTCTGACTTGTGATCAGACTCGCTCAGGTGAAACAAACATAACTTGCCCCTTTTTATCAAGGCTGAATTGAATGTCATTGACAAAACAGAAAGGTGTCATAATTAGTTTTTTTTTTTTACCAACATCATTTCTCAATTTTAGAGTATTACAAGAAGTACTCTGTTATCGAATTACAATATGTTTGCAGGTAACTGATTACAGTTGCAGTTTTTTTGTAATCAGGAACTCCCCAACCCTGATATAATGCATTCTGCACTGGTCAACTGCATTGACACTTTAACATAAATAAATCATCATAAGAATAGTCAGAATAGCATTATGATAATATCTTATGCTGCAAACAAGGAAAAGCAGCTCCAAATCCATCTAAAGCTTCAATGAGACAGGCAATCCCTTTTATGTAAGTTTTGTACTCTCTCAAATTCAATCTGTGTGCTGTAAATATGTAACATGACTCTATTATTTTCCTCCAGCATTCCTCTATTCTGCGCTCATCCCCAATGCACGCTAGCCAATCATAACTCCAATCAGACCCTCCCCTTTCCAGATAAAAAGAGGGCCAGGGAACAGTGATCTCCATCTACAGAGAGTCTCTCAGTCTCCACAGACCACCTCCTCTAACACTGGCTAAAACGTAAGTTGTCATGTCCACCAGAGCTGTGAAGAGCTACTCTGTGAGGCCCTCCTCTGCAGGCATGGGCTCCCCTCAGAACTTCAGCAGCAGCTCCTACTCCGGTGGATATGGCGGTGCCAGACAGAGCTACAGCGTCCGCAGCTCCTACGGGGGCGTTGGCAGCAGCGCCAGGGGCGTTGCAGCAGGTGGTTATAGGGTAATTGTGGCTGGGGGGTCCGTGCAAAGACGGGGTGTGATGGAGTTTGGGTATACGGTCATGGGTGTTGGCGGTGGTATGGGTGTTGGCGGCGGTATGGGTATGGGGGGTGGTATGGGGGGTGGGACGATGAACTGTACTGGACCCCCTCAAATCACAGCTGTTCAGGTCAACCAGAGCCTGCTGGCACCACTGAACCTGGCGATCGACCCCAACATCCAGGTTGTCCGCACCCATGAGAAGGAGCAGATCAAGACCCTCAACAACCGCTTTGCCTCCTTCATCGATAAGGTCAGTTCCTCATGTGTTCCTATCACAACAGGGTCAAATGCATAGTGCATGCCAAATACTTTCATACACTTGAGCTGAGCTTGATTTAGCTCGTCTGGTACAATGGGGCCAATGGAGTGTTCCCAAAAGTGCAATGTCCACCCCTGGTTTGTATTAACTTGGCCTTTGAAGGATGATTTCAGTCATCTGTTTCAGATTTTCAATGTTACCTATAACCATTCCCTTTACCTTCATTTAATAAGCTCCCTGCTTTGGTCAATCATAATTGAATGTACATTGTGTACAAAACATTGTGTACAAAACTGAACGTGCATTGTGTACAAAACTATGGAAATAGATTATACTGTACATTTATGACTTATTGCATACTTTTTAGGCAAGCATATAAAAGACAAACTTGGTTATTAACAGAATAAATTGGGATCACCAAACTCCCTCTTACTAAAAAAGGGAGACAGGGTGGACAGAAATTGGGCCAGAGAGAGACCACAAGACGAGGTTAGTTGTATGAATACAGGGTTTGTTGTTCGGAAAACCCTTCTAGACATTAGTTACTTACTCTTAGGTCCACAAAACAATCTTTCTTCTCAGTAGTTGTAGGCAAATAGGGATTTGTTGTTGGCCAGAAATCGATCTTGTCACAGAGTCCTCTCTTGCTCAATGTGTCCCATAGACCTTCACAATCAAACAGGAAATGTCATGTTCACTGTCAGATACATCAGCCCATTCATGCACAGGGCTTATCAACGGTCAATTATCTCTACAATGATTACATGCTTCAACCATCCCTTATTGTTTTACCTACCTTAATGGGGCCCGTTATTTCTAAAGAACCAAAGAACTCAAGGATCAATGTGCAGGTTAAGCCATAAATCGGTTATGTTTACCACCAGGTTAACCTTATCTATGTGTGGCATTCTACCCCTCTCCACACCTTAGCGATGCGATGCACATCACCCTTCCTTCCTTCCTTCCTTCCTTCCTTCCTTCCTTCCTTCCTTCCTTCCTTCCTTCCTTCCTTCCTTCCTTCCTTCCTTCCTTCCTTCCTTCCTTCCTTCCTTCCTTCCTTCCTTCCTTCCTTCCTTCCTTCCTTCCTTCCTTCACAAGTTTCAGTCAATGGCACTGACCATTTCCCTTTTGTCCCTGAAGGTGCGTTTCTTGGAGCAGCAGAACAAGATGCTGGAGACCAAGTGGAGCCTCCTGCAGGACCAGACCACCACCTGCTCCAACATCGACGCCGTGTTCGAGGCCTACATCTCCAACCTGCGCAGACAGCTGGACGACCTGGGCAACGAGAAGATGAGGTTGGAGTCGGACCTGCACAACATGAAGGGTCTGGTGGAGAACTTCAAAACCAAGTAAGTACTTTCTTCATATTAGAAATGTTTAACTAGGAGGGTTCATTTGCCCTGAAAAGGTCATTATCATTAATCAAATTAAATGTATTTATAAAGCCCTTCTTACATCAGCTGATGTCACAAAGTGCTGTACAGAAACCCAGCCTAAAACCCCAAACAGCAAGCAATGCAAGTGTAGAGGCACGGTGGCTAGGAAAAACTCCCTAGAAAGGCCAGAACCTAGGAAGAAACCTAGAGAGGAACCAGGCTATGAGGGATGGCCAGTCCTCTTCTGGCTGTGCCGGGTGGAGATTATAACAGAACATGGCCAAGATGTTCAAATGTTCACAGATGACCAGCAGGGTCAAATAATAATAATCACAGTGGTTGTTGAGGGTGCAACAGGTCAGCACCTCAGGAGTAAATGTCAGTTGACTTTTCATAGCCGATCATTCAGAGTATCGCTACCGCTCCTGCTGTCTCTAGAGAGTTGAAAACAGCAGGTCTGGGACAGGTAGCACGTCCGGTGAACAGGTCAGGGTTCCATAGCCGCAGGCAGAACAGTTGAAACAGGAGCAGCAGCACGGCCAGGTGGACTGGGGACCGCAAGGAGTCATCATCCCAGGTAGTCCTGAGGTATGGTCCTAGGGCTCAGGTCCTCCGAGAGAGAGAGAAAGAAAGAGAGAAAGAGAGAATTAGAGAGAGCATACTTAAATTCACACAGGACACCAGATAAGACAGGAGAAATACTCCAGATATAACAGACTGACCCTAGCCCCCCGACACATAAACTACTGCAGCATAAATACTGGAGGCTGAGACAGGAGGGGTCGGGAGACACTGTGGCCCCATCCGACGATACCCCCGGACAGTGCCAAACAGGCAGGATATAAGCATTAGCATTAGCATGCTAATTTGGGAAAGTGGCGCTACTTTACAAATCTGGGTCTCAAATACAGTATTATGATTTCAAGAAGCTTTATTTTTGAATGAATTTAAATATTTAATCCTAAACATCATTTGATTTTAAGCTTGTCAGAAATGTTTCTTGTTTGATTAAAAGGCTTGCTCTATTCTCCACTCTCAGGTATGAGGATGAGATCAACAAGCGTAACGAGTCTGAAAACAATTTTGTTCTCCTGAAGAAGGTCAGTAGACTGAATCATTATAGAAGCCCCCCTACATGCATAACTTGCAGTGCATCGTTGCTTTACCACAACATCAACAAATTGGCTGAAGTAAAAAAGCACATTTACTTGCAGGAGCAGTTAGGATTAAGTGCCTTGCTCGGTTACTGGTCCAACCTGCCGCCCTACATGAAACTAGATATGTCCTGCTTTCTTAGGATACAGATTCTGCATACATGATCAAGATGGAGCTGGAGGCCAAGCTGGACTGTCTCACTGATGAGATTGAGTTCCTCAGGAGTATCTATGATATGGTAATGTACCATGTCCATACTGCAATGGGAGAGACTGACAGAAAACATTTGAAGGATTGGCCTATGCTGTCGATTCCATTGGATTTGGAATCAATTGAGTGAATAGTAGATGCCGGATGAAATCTAAAGGTTTCTCTTCATCCTCTCTTGGTTCTTCAGGAGCTGCGTGAGCTGCAGGGCCAGATCAAGGACACCTCTGTGGTGGTAGAGATGGACAACAGCCGTAACCTGGACATGGACTCCATTGTCGCTGAAGTGCGCGCCCAGTACGAGGACATCGCCAACCGCAGCAGAGCTGAGGCCGAGACTTGGTACACACAGAAGGTAAGCCCTTTCCCCTGTGAGGCCCCCACCTCACGCCTTTGTAAACTTTCCGAGATTTAATATTATCTGTGCTCCTATGTCCATACTTGCATATCACTGAGAATGGATGTCCATTAGAGGATGCTGGTGGGAGGAGTTATAGGGGGATGGGCTCACTGTAAGGGCTGGAATGGAATAATTTGAACTGTATCAAACACATCAAACATATGGAAACCACATACTTGACTCTGTTCCACTAATTTCATTCCAGCATTGCAATGAGCCCGTCCTCCTATAGCTCCTCCCACCAGCATCCTATGATGTCGAATGCCTACGTGGTATCCTAATGTGGATACTAGAACAACCACCGTAACCATAAAATCTCAAGTTCTATAGTTTGGGGTGACAGTTACCCCAGGGAAGATCTCTGAGGGAGGATAATGTCACTGTGTGAGGTCATGACTAGCTCACCTCCACTACTTCATTATAACTATACATTGTGAAACCTCTCTCGATTACCATAGCAATTGTGGTAACAAAGGCTATTTCTACCATCTCAGGTATCTGCTAGCTAAATTACATGGACTTCACTGTTTTGTTATGTCTCTATGTGTTGTCTCTGTAACAGTATGAACAGATGCAGGTGTCAGCCAGGAAGTATGGGGACGACCTGAAAAACACCAAGGCAGAGATCGCAGATATGAACCGTAAAATCATGAGATATCAGTCTGAAATTGACATGATGAAGGGTCAGGTGAGTGTCTCATACTGCATGCCTCTCAGTCAATATGTAACAGAAGTGCCATTTTATCTAACACCCCTAGCGTGGATTATAGGTAGACCTATTATGATTTTTCAATGCCGATACCGATACCGATTATTGGAGGACCAAAAAAGCCGATACCGATTAATCGGACAATTAAAAAAAAAAAAATTGTAATAATGACAATTACAACAATACCGAATGAACACTTATTTTAACTTAATATAATACATCAATGAAAAATCAATTTAGCCTCAAATAAATAATGAAACATGTTCAATTTGGTTTAAATAATGCAAAAACAAAGTGTTGGAGAAGTAAAAGTGCAATATGTGCCATGTAAAAAAGCTAACGTTTGAGTTCCTTGCTCAGAACATGAGAACATATGAAAGTTGGTGGTTCATTTTAACATGAGACTTCAATATTCCAAGGTAAGAGGTTTTAGGTTGTAGTTAATATAGTATTTATAGAACTATTTCTCTCTATACCGTTTGTATTTCATATACCTTTGACTATTGGATGTTCTTATAGGCACTATAGTATTGCCAGTGTAACAGTATAGCTTCCGTCCCTCTCCTCGCCCCTACCTGGGCTCGAACCAGGAACACATCGACAACAGCCACACCCGAAGCATCGTTACCCATCGCTCCACAAAAGCCACGACCCTTGCAGAGCAAGGGGAATAACTACTCCAAGTCTCAGAGCGAGTGACGTTTGAAACGCTATTAGCGCACACCCAGCTAACTAGCTAGCCATTTCACATCAGTTACACCAGCCATTAGGCTGATAGGCTTGAAGTCATAAACAGCGCTGTGCTTGCAAAGAGCTGCTGGAAAAACGCACTAAAGTGCTGTTTGAATGAATGCTTACGAGCCTGCTGCTGCCTACCATCGCTCAGTCAGACTGCTCTATCAAATCATAGACTTAATTATAACATAACAACACAGAAATACGAGTCTTTGGTCATTAATATGGTCGAATCCGGAAACTATCATTTCGAAAACAAAGCGTTTATTATTTCAGTGAAATACGGAACCGTTCTGTATTTTATCTTAACGGGTGGCATCCCTAAGTCTAAATATTCTTGTTACATTGCACAACCTTTAATGTTATGTCATAATTACGTAAAATTCTGGGAAATTAGTTCGCAATGAGCCAGGCAGCCCAAACTGTTGCATATACCCTGACTCTGTGTGCAATGAACGCAAGAGAAGTGACACAATTTCACCTGGTTAATATTGCCTGCTAACCGGGATTTATTTTAGCTAAATATGCAGGTTTAAAAATATATACTTCTGTGTATTGATTTAAAAAAAGGCATTGGTGTTTATGGTTAGGTACAGTCGTCCAACGATTGTGCTTTTTTCGCAAATGCGCTTTTGTTAAATCATCCCCCAGCGTTGCATCGATTATATGCAATGCAGGACAGGCTAGATAAACTAGTAATATCATCAACCATGTGCAGTTAACTAGCGATTATGATTGATTGATTGTTTTTTATAAGATAAGTTTAGCAACTGACCTTGGCTTCTACTGCATCTGCGTAACAGGCGGACTCCTTGTGGAGTGCAACGAGAGGCAAGTGGTTATTGCGCTGGACTAGTTAACTGTAAAGTTGCAAGATTGTATCCCCGGAGCTGACACGGTGACACGGTGAAAATCTATCCTACTGCCCCTGAACAAAGCAGTTAACCCACTGTTCCTAGGCCGTCATTGAAAATAAGAACGTGTTCTTAATTAACTGACTTGCCTAGTTAAATAAAGGTATAAAACTTGTTTAAAAAAAACATCTGCGCCCAAAAATACCGATTTCCGATTGTTATGAAAACTTGAAATTGTCCCTAATTAATCGGCCATTTCGATTAATCGGTCGACCTCTAGCGTGGATAGACTGTCTCTCCTATTCAGCGGTAGGATCAACAACATTTACAAATAGGAACACAACTAAAAATATGATTTATCTGACAATAGCGCAACCACCTGGAGAACCAGATTCCTAAGGCAGAGGAACGCGGTGAGCTGGCGGTGAAGGACGCCAGGCTTCGCATCAACGATCTCAAGGTGGCCCTGCAGAGAGCCAAACAGGACATGACCATGCAAGTCCGCCAGTACCAGGAGCTGATGAATGTCAAGCTGGCCCTGGACATTGAGATCGCCACCTACAGGAAGCTGCTGGAGGGAGAGGAGAGCAGGTAGGAACCTTGAGCCCTGCACAAATTAAGTGGCTGCCTTCCCTCTTTCCCTCAGATCTGATCTGAGTTAGGCTTTCATGTAACGTTCTTTTAGATTAGTGAGTAGTCACAGGAAGTAAGGAGGATAGCATTAACACATGAGAGCATTAAGACATGGTGTTAAATGACCTGACTCTAGCATTAGGAGAATTTGATGATGACCAATGAGTTAATTTTCTCACTGATAATATCCCTTCCACAGAAGGAATGAATAGAAGGGACATCCCCATTCAAGTCAATGATGTCAATGATGGCATAATGGGTGGACTGGCAGCAATTTGAGTGTACCCAGGCCAGGAAGTAAAAGTAAGAAGTTTACCCTTCAATACGTGCTGTGATTTGTTGAGTCAACTCAACTGACATTACAAAAAATACACAGTAGCGGTGCGTGGGTAAAATCAGTGGGGAATCCAAGCCAGGAAAAAAAACTATATTAAAACGTATGTGTTGTGATAATTGCGTTGTTTGTTCTATAACCTGTTAGTTCATATGCCTTGCAACTGTGATAAATAGGCCTAAGACCGAGACAATAAAAAGACAGTGGCAGAGTAAATTAAACGATACATTTGTTTCATAACAAAACCGGAGAGCAAGATCTGTCTGGTGAAGTCCACAAAACATATTGCATGAGCTGGACAGGTAGGGGTAGCCAAAGCGAAGGCTGGTGTGACAGTAACAACAGTTACATGACCTACAGCATGGTCAAGCAAGGTAATGTTTAGAACACTTTTGGACTACTAAACAACTATTGATTGAGAACCACAGAGAGATACCGCAAGTCATAAAGAAAACATGCGCTGCCTCCACTATTCCAGCACCATTTCAACTTCAACATTTCAACATCATATACAGTGCCTTGCAAAAGTATTCATCCCCCTTGGTGTTTTTCCCATTTGTTTGCATTACAACCTGTAATTTAAATGGATTTTTATTTGGATTTCCTGTAATGGACATACACAAAATAGTCAAAATTGGTGAATTGAAATTTAAAAAATCTGTTGTTTAAAAAATTACAAATCTGAAAAGTGGTGCATGCATATGTATTCACCCCTTTGCTATGAAGCCCCTAAATGAGATCTGATTCAACCAATTACCTTCAGAAGTCACATCATTAGTTAAATGAAGTCAACCTATGTGCAATCTAAGTGTCACATGATCTGTCACATGATCTGCTCTAAAAGGCCCCAGAGTCTGCAACACCACTAAGCAAGGGGCACCAGCAAGCAAGCGGTACCATGAAGACCAAGGAGCTCTCCAAACAGGTCATGGTCAAAGTTTTTGACCATCAAGGTAAACACTGTCTGGCGCAAACCCAACACCTCTCATCACATCGAGAACACCATCCCCACAGTGAAGCATGTACCACCACGCAGTATCATGCTGGGGGATGTTTTCATCGGCAAGGACTGGGAAACTGGTCAGAATTGAAGGAATGATGGATAGCGCTAAATACAGGGAAATACCAGATGGAAACCTGTTTCAGTCTTCCAGAGATTTGAGGGGTGAATAGTTATGCACACTCAAGTTTTCAGTTTTTTTGTCTTGTGTCTTTTTTGTTTCACAATAAAAAAGATTTTTAATCTTCAAAGTGGTAGGCATGTTGTATAAATCAAATGATACAAACCCCCCAAAATCCATTTTAATTCCAGGTTGTAAGGCAACAAAATAGAAAAAAAGCCAAGAGGGGTGAATACTTTCGCAAGCCACTGTAATCCCTATGCTTAGTCAAATACAGTGACATCTAAAAGATACCCAAAATGATTTATTCCAATGTAAGCTAAACATGATGTGGCTGTCCATGCTACTGTTTTCTCTCTCTCTCTGTGTGTGTGTGTGTGTGTGTGTGTGTGTGTGTGTGTGTGTGCAAATAGAAAATACATTTTGACTCACCAAACTTGTAGAGAAACACCAATGCCATCCTGTTCTTTCATCTAGCCTAAACGGTCTCTGACTCTGTCATACTGTATACACCTTTAGTTTTTGTTGGCCTAGGCTACCTGGCTAAGATGCTTGCTGGCTAGCATAACTTCCATTCATTGGCAACGATGCGCCAGGCCAGCTAGTAAACATCAGTATACTACATCTAGCTACATGTGGAACTTCCATCCTCTCAGGCCAGAGGCACAATGTATTCATTTATGGTTGGATCAGAATCGCCTTTATAATAATTTGCCAGTGCAGAGAATTGAAGTAAAACCACAAGTCCAAATCCCTATCTCCATCCATAGCTAATTTAGGAAGGAGACGATTTTTACTAGCCACCGGATGACAAGGACACAACAAGATGATGGAATAATTCAATTTTTTTTCTGTCAATTATGTTTGGCTTTGAAGCCAAATCCAAACTGGCTTCCCTTAACACTTGTTTGTGCGCTAGGACCATTGGCTATTATTTAATATATTTTTTTTTTATCAAGGGAGGCCAAAACGCTCACTGGCTTCCCTTACATTCAATCAAAGAGTGATTCAATGCTACGGGCTGGAACAATGTCATACTCTTTTTGACCAGACAACATCAGATAGATGGGCTACAAATACTAAGACAGAGGGGCGCTGTTTCATTAACTTGTATTCTCTCTCCGGTACATTAAGACTCTTGTGAATTGAAGTAAATTTATGAAACACAGAGACGAAAGATAAATTAGTTTGTGTTTTTTAATTTTTTAATTTGTGCATATTTGGGGGAAGCTTGGCTTCCCTTGGCATCCACGAATACACACCCCTGAAAATACGTTTAATTGCATGAGCCACATCAGTTAGCATCATTTAATGAGCAAGTCTTCACTACCCAATTCTACATCTAGTTAAGTTGTTTTGTTGTTGAAACTAGCTAGTGTCTGCTTGCAAAATTAATTCATATGAAACATATGGCAGGGATGCTAACAATGCTGAAATGCTTACTCTGAAATGCTTGCTTACGAGCCCTCCAAACAATGCAGTTTAAAAATAAAATAGTAACACAACTTGCCTAGTTAAATAAAATAAAAAGAGGAATAAAATAAATACACAAGAATGGAGCTATATACAGGGAGTACCAGTACCAGATCAAATGTGCAGAGGTACAAGGTGTTTGAGCTAGATATGTACATGAAGGCAGGGTAAAGTGACTAGACATCAGGACTGATGAGTGTAAAAGTGTGTGTGTGTAAGTATGTGTGTTTGTGTTGCGTTGGTATGTTTGTGTGTGTTATGAGTGTGTGTGTGTGTGTATGTAGTGTATGTGAATATGTGTGGGTTTTATGTGGGAGTGTCAATGTAGTGTGTGTGAATGAATGTGTATATGGTGTGTATATACTGTAGAGTCTAGTGAGTGTGCATAGGGTCAGCACAAGATAGAGTCAGTGCAGATAGTTTGGGTACCATTAATTGACTATTTAGCAGTCTGGCTATTTAGCAGTCTTATGGCTTGGGGGTAGAAGCTGTCTCGGAGTCTGTTTGTCTGAGAGCCAATGGACGGTAGCAGAGTGAACAGTCTATGGCCTGGGTGGCTGGAGTCTTTGGCAGTTTTTCTGAAAAATGTTGGGCCTTCCTCTGATACAGCCTGATATAGAGGTCCTGGATGGCAAAGAGTGATTAGTTCTGCCGTGATTAGTGTGCTGAGTTCTACAACACAGCTCATTACTCTCTGCGCCGTCATCACTTTGGCCAAATGTTACAAAGTATTGAGGCAAAGTGCCAGCTGTCAGAATCAGATAAATGCTGATTTCTGAGAACAGTCCCATAACTTTGGTGACTTACAACTTTATCAACAAGCTAGCAAACTATCTACCATAAACAAGTTTGCACTAGGCTGCTAGCTGGAGCATGGTTTGCCGCAGTAGCCAGTGTGTCATAGATACCGAGAGTGGAGGGATTTTTGAAATCAGGAACTAGTGTTAGGCAGATGAGCAAAATCTTGATTTTTTTAAATTGTGTTCAACGTCCTACATAAAAGATTGGTTGAGCGACGAGGAGTGACACAATCTGACATAAGACAACGTGGTGTATCCATGAGTCTACCACTACCAGTCAAATTGCCACAGTTAGAGCTTCTGGGTTAGAGCTTCTGGGTTAGAGCTTCTGGGTTAGAGCTTCATGGTTAGAGCTTCTGGGTTAGAGCTTCTGGGTTAGAGCGTCTGGGTTAGAGCTTCAGGTTTAGAGCTTCTGGGTTAGAGCTTCTGGGTTAGAGCTTCTGGTTTAGAGCTTCAGGTTTAGAGCTTCAGGTTTAGAGCTTCTGGGTTAGAGCGTCTGGGTTAGAGCGTCTGGGTTAGAGCGTCTGGGTTAGAGCGTCTGGGTTAGAGCGTCTGGGTTAGAGCTTCAGGGTTAGAGCTTCTGGGTTAGAGCTTCAGGGTTAAAGCTTCTGGGTTAAAGCTTCTGGGTTAAAGTGTCTGGGTTAGAGCTTCAGGGTTAGAGCTTCAGGGTTAGAGCTTCAGGGTTAGAGCTTCCAAGCCTGTTCTATTCCTTCTACTTCTATGATCCCTTCTCTTTACTCTCCACCTCTTTACCCAGGCTCGTGACTGGAATCAAGTCGGTCAGCATCTCCAAACAGTCTTCTTGTAAGTGAATGTCCTCTCACTCCACAGCTATTCTGTTTCACTTAATACTTAGTACTTATTGTACATCGCACTGGTCAAATAACTGAGATAAATAAATAACACGAGTCCATGTTCACTTCAATGACTCGAAATGTTCATTTCCACTTCCAGCAATAAACTACAACTCTTACCCCCTGGAGAGCAGTCACACCACTAGCTACGCCCAGGGCTCAATAGGCGGATACAAGAGCAGCAGCACTTACATCAGTGGCCATGAGAACAGCCATGTAGGCCACAGTTTTGACCTGCCTGGCAGTATCATCCTGGGAGCCACCAACGGTATCCAGGTCTCTACCAGCAGAGACGTGGATGCCAGCATCAGCCTGGGAGGCAGCAAAGGCACCAGCAGAGATGTGGATTCCAGCATCACCCTGGGAGGCAGCAAAGGCACCAGCAGAGATGTGGATTCCAGCATCACCCTGGGAGGCAGCAAAGGCACCAGCAGAGACATGGATTCCACTGTCACCCGAGGAGATGAATGAGGAGACTTCGTCATCACAGGCGACCATGGAATTTGTTTATTCTTTCTGTGACAGATTTGTGCTTCCACAACCTACTTTTCAGCCTTCCACTCACATTCATTTGACTTTTCTAGCCAGGTTAGTACATAATTTACCTGCTAAACAGTGACCTTTCAAACAGGCTAATTAGATCCACCTGGAATCACAGGCAGTCTAACTGTAACTTAATTTTCCTACCCACAAATAGTCTGGTTTAAAGTGGTAAATGTGAAGGGTTATGTATTCCTGAAAGGCCCCTGAAAGTCAACCCCTTATGCCTATTTGGCCTACTTGTGTGGTCTCGTTCACTGTCAATGGAAGCTATCCATCTCATTTGTCTGTCCACACCTGAGTCACCAGCAGGTGCCATTGTAGCAGGTGTTTTTCTCTCTGCTTGCTCAGAGACCCATTAAAGCACTAGGAGAACAAACAACCTCTTAATGTGTATGTGATGTGTGACATATTTCTTCCATTGAGTCATTTGATGAGAGGATGCTGTTATCCTTATGCCAAACCCCACCAAAAGGGAAATGTATGAAATGTGTACATGCAGGGCCGGCTCCAGGCATAACCGACATAAGCGGTGACTTAGGGGGCCCCTGTCCCCCCAAAAAGGGAACTCACTATTAATAGTAAGAATAGTACACCAGATGTGATTTTGAAAAAAAAACAAAAAAAACAAGATAAAAACAAAAACATTTCTCTTGTTATGTCAGTCCCTCAGTTAGCTGACAATTTGCAATGTACATGTTTGGATAGTCTAGTCTAGTTAGTCTAGCCAAATATACTTGTAGTAATCATGGCCAAATACCGATTGGGGACGCAGTATTAGTCATTCTCACTCAGATATCATATTAACATGGCATAAGTAATGGCAAAATGTGTAGAATTGTAGGAAATGTGCTTTAAAACTGAAAAATGTATCACTCTGCCCCATGGCAAAATGAGTACAATTGCAATACATTTGTTATAAAATTGCTAAATGTTATCTCCGCCCCACGGCAAAATATGTATAATTGCAGTAAATGAACATTAAAACTGAGATTTTTATCTCTGCCATCAAGAGTGGGACCACTAAAATGTTTTGCCACAAGGTGGGGGGCCCTTGGACACAGGCCCGGCTAGAGCCGTTGTTGCTCCTAGACGTTTCCGCGTCACAATAACAGCACTTACAGTTGACATGTGCAGCTCTGTCAGGGCAGAAATTTGACAAACTGACTTGTTGGAAAGATGGCATCCTATAATGAAGATATATTAGCGTTTTATTTTTCATACATTTTCATAAATGTTGACCAAAAAATACAATTAAATCCATTTTAATCCCACTTTGTAACACAACAAAATTTGGAAATAGTCATGGGTTCTGAAGGCACTGCACATAACATGACTAGGCATCAGAATAGATAATAATACGAGTAAGAAGAATGTATCCATGCAGATACTTAGAGTGTGCACAATGCTTTGCAGGTTTTTAATAAGAAGAATTTATACATGGATCCAACTTTAAGACTCAGTCAATATTTTCTCCTTTTCCTCCTTTTAGAATTGCAAGGTATGTGACAATGAGAATAGAGCCTACGCACACTTGATTGGGCAATTGCTTAACAAGCTATGGGTTTCTATCCAAACAAGCATTTACTATCCCCTTAAAAGGTGTTTGGATCGTTAGACCATCAGTCTTAATAGACAGGTACTGGCCTGAAGCATATTCACTCTCTTCTATACTTAGTTCAATCAATCAAAACTCTCCAAAACCACATTCCAACCACACCCTCCACATTCCAAACACACATGCACACATGCAGACACACACACACACACACACACGCACACACCAACGTAGACACACACACACCAACGCAGACACACACACACACAAATGAACTCAGACACACACACACACACACACACACACACACACACACACAAATGTACTGTATGTGTATGAACCCCACATGATCACACCCTCTTTTTCTCTCTCTCATTTGTCACCATGGAAAATGTGTCTTTATGTGCTGTCAGGGAGAATTACAGCATTGTTCTATCACTTTGGCACATTTTTCAGATGTAAGTGGTATTTTTTCAAAACTCAGGACAACAGTTATAATAACACTTGTAATGCCTTCTGTCTGTTCAGAGTCTTATGTTCAGAACCTTTGAACCTACAGGAGCAATTAGGGTTAAGTGCCTTGCTCAAGGGCACATTTTTCACCAAGTCACCTCGGTGATTCAAACCAGCATCCTTCAATTACTGGCCCAACGCTCTCAACCACTAAGCTACCTGCCACCGCCGGTAGCTAGCAACAAGCAATTTCAGGGAGTCAAGGGCTAGAGTACCTGCCATTTCTGCCTCATATAACATTGCAGAAGATCAACTTTTCTATGTGACTTGTTACTGTAACTGCTATGGTATCAAGCTAAAATCATCAACTTACAGTGTTGATGATTTTCAAATTCATGAGTGGAATTCATGAGTGGAATATACTCTAATTCACAGGCCAAATATTTCAGTAGTGCGTTGTCTATTACACCATCATTTCAAATGGTTGCACATGGAGTGACTCTTTCCACTTTGCCCTGGCCTATTGAAGCACACTGGCTGATGGAGGATGATCATGTAGTATTTACATTCACATCCATATTTGATTTGGTTTTACCTTCCAACCTACATTTTTGGGTTCAACACATACAGTGCAATCGGAAAGTATTCAGACCTCTTGACTTTTCCCACATTTTGTTACGTTACAGCCTTATTCTAAAATGGATTCAATGATTTGTTTTCCTCATCAATCTACACACAATACCATACCAATGTGAAAACAGGTTTTTAGATATTTTAGCAAATTTATTTCAAATAAAAAACGGAAATACCTTATTTACATAATTATTCAGACCCTTTGCTGTGAGACTCGAAATTGAGCTCAGGTGCATCCTGTTTCCATTGATAATTATTGAGATGTTTCTACAACTTGGAGTCCACCTGTGTTAAATTCAATTGATTGGACATGATTTGGAAAGGCACAAAAATGTCTATATAAGATCCCACAGTTGACAGTGCATGTCAAAGCATAAACCAAGTCTTGAGTTGAAGGAATTGTCTGCAGAGCTCCGAGACAGGAGAGTGTCGAGGCACATTGAAGGTCCCCAAGAACACAGTGGCCTCCATCATTCTTAAATTGAAGAAATTTGGAACCAACAAGACTTCCTAGAGCTGGCCGCCCGGCCAAACTGAGCAATCGGGGGAGAAGGATCGTGGTCAGGCAGGTGACCAAGAAACAGATGGTCACGTTGACAGAGCACCAGAGTTCCTCTGTGGAGATGGGAGAACCTTCCAGAAGGACAACCATCTCTGCAAACCTCCACCATTCAGGTCTTTATGGTAGAATGGCCAGACGAAAGCCACTCGACAGTAAAAGGCACATGACAGCCGCTTGCAGTTTTACAAAAGGCATCTAAAGGACTCTTAGACCATGAGAAACAAGATTATCTGGTCTGATGAAACTAAGATTGAACTCTTTGGCCTGAATGCCAAGCTTCACATCTGGAGAAAACCTGGCACCATCCCTATGGTGGTGACAGCATCATGCTGTGGAGATGTTTTTCAGCGACAGGGACTGGGAGTCTAGTCAGGATCGAGGGAAAGACGAACGGAGCAAAGTACAGAGAGATCCTTGATGAAAACCTGCTCCAGGTCGCTCAGGACCTCAGACTGGGGCAAACGCTCACCTTCAACAGGACAACAACTAACAACTAACAACCCTAAGCACATAGCCAAGACAATGCAGGAGTCGTCTCTGAATGTCTTTGAGTGGCCAAGCCAGAGCCCGGACTTGAACCTGATCGAACATCGCTGGAGAGACCTGAAAATAGCTGCTCAGTGACGTTCCCCATCTAACTTGACAGAGCTTGAGAGGATCTGCAGAGAAGAATGGGAGAAACTCCCCAAGATAAACTCACATTTATAGAAATTCCGACTTATAAAACACACCCCTTCATTTACAATAATTCATAATGTACAGTATCTTTTTTCAGGATTGTTTTTTTTATGGCCAATCAGAGATACCGCTTTCTTACATTTCCCTCGTGGTTCTCAGGTTAGTGTGGGGCATCAATAACCACGTGATCTCCCTCAAAGTAGCTTGGTCCTTTTGGCTCCAGCATAACCCATGGATGGCTCTGATCAGAGTAAGGTGGTCTTGTTGGCACTAACTGTCCCTTGGGGGTGACTTTTTTTTGGACAAAAGTCAAAAGAGGCTTACGTGAAGTAAGTTCACACATAGAGCCCTGGAGGTGCTGGAACACATGGCCTTCTTTTATTTTCTTATTTTACAAATACAAGTTAAGTGTGGCAAGTGTGACATT
Source organism: Oncorhynchus mykiss (assembly GCF_013265735.2). Lineage (NCBI taxonomy): Eukaryota > Metazoa > Chordata > Actinopteri > Salmoniformes > Salmonidae > Oncorhynchus > Oncorhynchus mykiss. The sequence continues at coordinate 75,526,440 of NC_048571.1, read as the reverse complement.
GCGCTGCTGCACTTGTCCTGATGCTCTAGCTATACCTACCAGTGGCAGGCGATGAGTTTGGGATGAATACCACCAGTAGGCTAATCAAGGTTCCTTTGGATGTGCTCAAAACACGGTCTTACGGTCAGGGACAGGGAAGGGGGCAACTGCAGTTCGACTGCCAGTAATTACAATCAAGTAAAGACTAGTTTGTTCTGACAGCATAATGTAGCAGCTAGTCTCTAGCTAACTAACTTATCCATCTACATTTGTGATAATCAGCGGATACTGCCCACCCCAGTATGGTTCTGTTTTTGCAGAAAATCAAGGCCCATGTTAAAGAATTATGGAGAATTTGGCTGCAGGAGCAGGAGGGGGAAGGGGGGCGTTTTTTAAATATATGTTTTAAACTTTTAGCACCTGCCCCAGAGAGCGACCCGTCTCCAAGTATTTTACTGGTTTGTGACTCACTGGCACCGCCCCCGGTTAGATGGGAATATAGCAGTCCAAGAGTTAACACACAGGAAATGTATTTAAACACACTGAGGAAGATGAACATGGAGATCAAAAGTGGGAGAGGTAGTGGATTGCTGCTGGTTCTGAAACGAGCAACCTATCAGGGCACAGGTCACACAGGTCAGGGAGTGTTTGAAAGGTACGTTTATGGTACCCCCTAGACTCTCAGGCTCTGGTCGTGGGGGATGGGGAGTGGAGTGTGCAGCTCATGGTTGTGAGTTGCTGATAACAGTCACCGGCAGGGAATTCGTAACACCCACCAAAGGTCTGTGGTCCTGCAGTTAAGCATCCACTCAGTCACTTTCACCCTTCTTTTGTTTTCAGATCAGCACAGATGAAGGGGAGGAGACAAGAGGAAGTCATTTTATACTATTGGGATGCACCCTGTGAATAGCTTCCAATTTGGGCCTTAAAAGACAAACCAGACTGCAGAAACCAGAAGTTAGCTAAGCTACACAGCTAAGCAGAACAACTCAGAACATGCTCTCATCCAGGGCCCTAGCCTTTTGTGGGCCCCCTAAGCGAGAAATGGTTAGGGCCCCCCTACCTCGTGGGCAAACCACTTTAGTGGCCCCCCTAGAGGACACTTACAGTATGTCGCTCTGTATTGCAGTATTGCTCTCATACCATTTATTGCGCAACAATAATGATCTGATCTTCCTTTAATGCTTTGTGTTACAGTGTGAGGTTTTCATTGGAACAATGTCAAGGGGAGAATGGCCTGAAATGAATAGATGAATGAAGAGATAGTAAGAGCGATTCCTAAAAGAAACAAAGGACAATACAAGGACAACTCAAGCTAATGAAAATGTTGGCTCGCATGATTGTTGCTTAAACGTCTAATTCTACATGGCAAATGAAAGACATTTGTTATGTAACTATTTTAGGTAGGCAGAGAGTACACCTCATTTCCTAGTTAAATTAAGAAAATAAAAATAAAAAAAACTCCAGAACAGCATGAAATCCCAAGGCTCTCTTCTACACAAACAACCTACTTTTACTGTAGTTCTCCAGGACCAGTCACCACTAGTCAACGTAGGAAAGAAGAAAAGCCCAAGTGAACTGTCGTTCCTTTCAGTGTCCCTTAGTGCACTTCAAGCTTGTGATTTAATGTGGCCTTTAGTTCATGCAGAGCAAAAAACTGCAGTGAAAGTTGAAAGTATGGGGGTTCTATAGCCTTTGTATTGCAATTCATTAGTGCAATTTGTTTGCGATTCGATGTTTCAATCATATTAATGTTGGCTCACCATTTAAAAAAAAAGATTTAGGACAAGCTAAAGAAGGAGAAATTCCACAGTTTTGGCGCAGGTACAGCCGACTAGCTAACATTAACTACATTTTGAGAATCAATACTTGGACTCATAGAGCTGGTATAATATCATCAGAAATAATATCGCAATACTCTACTGTATACATTTTTCATCCCTAGTAGAGACGAGGAGTATCATCAGACATGCCTGCATGTACTAACTCAATTTAAACCTCCATTCAAACCTCAATTTCCTTGTTTTTGTCTTGTAGCTAACTAACAATTTCATGCATTCCCCTTGACTCGACTTGTGCACCAATAATTTAGTATTATCATTTGACTCATAATGTGTGGCATTCTACATAAATAATTGAGTTATACAAGGAACAAGTCATATGTACAAGGTCATTAAATGTTTGATCTCATTGAATGATTATTGCACTAAGTCCTGTAAAACATGTCAGATTTAACAGCTTCAATTTAACACATATGATATACCACCGGCAATTCACTGCAAAGTTGACTTGTATCGTCTTGAATCTTCCCATGCTGCAGGACTCTACATAAATCATACAGTCACAACTTCTTTTTACAGCCTTGTAGGCTGCTTCCTGTTTTTTTTTAAATGTCATACCTTGTGGCTGGACTAACAGGTTCACATTCTTCCTCTGAACAGCATTTGAGTCTACTGACAGATGAAGGAACACAAACGGCTGGCTGAGCATTTGGAAACAAAGCTTAATTTGCATGAGCTTGTGGTTGCTCAGCAGAGGTGTGTCTCATTCCAACAGTGTAGGAAACTAAACCAGCAGGTCTTTCGACTGCTCCTATCTGCTCACCTTGTCAAAACATCTTGCAGATGTAACCATCAATGCTGATACTAACATGTACCTCGCAATGCATTGCCATGGGTCTATTAATAATCTCTGCATGTATCCCATGTGCAGGGCATGACTGAACTATTAGTAACACCTGTCTAAAATCAAGCTCCCTTGATGAGTTGCTTTTACAACATTCAGCTTATGTACAGTAGAGATTTATTTGGAAGGTTTGGCACAGGGCCTTCTCTACCGAGGTGGTGATCAGGTGAGAGATTCCAAGGTTTTCAGTAGCCCTTTCCTGCAGTCAAATAACCTAGTGGCCCCATGGGTGGAATGTTATTAATATTTCTTTCATGAACATTAAACACCATTTTTTTTAAACCAGCCAAAAATCCGGTGTTTCTATGTCAAACAGATTTTGTTATATTTCAGTCTTCTGTGATGTATATAAAGTGTAATATCGGGATGCAAACTCAAAATTGAATAAATGTCAACTCTATGTCTGACATGGTAAAGGTGTCCTCTTCTTTTTAAGCCCATAACCGTGTGTGTGAGGTGTATACTAGTAGATTTGTTTAAGTATTACCAAGAAACACTCTGTGTGACCCTGATTTAGCCCATACTCAAATACACAATCATTTCCAGATGTGTTTCCAAATACATTCCAATATTCAACTACATGTGTTTTCAAATAAAAAAAATATCAACATACTTACTTCCAAATGTCTTTGAAAGTAATTGAAATACTCTAAATAGTATTTGAATGCAGGTCTGCTACATATAAGGGGAGCTATCCCATAATACGTGTGATTATTTAATTGGACTGAGGGAGCTAAACTCTTACTGAAGGCTGGGTTTCTCTCACTAGGGCTGGTGGAGCTTGGCACTTACTTCAAGCTAGTCATCTGCATGCAGATTGGTGGAAGGTTTCACAGAACATAGATCAACACTGATCTTCGCTCCAACTCCTTTCTCATTACTAAATATGTCTGAACAGCTCAGTTTCTCTCCATGTAACTCTATGCACTTCAAGAGACACAAACAAGGCCTTGGTTGAAGGGAAGGCTGACAGGCAGCTGGGGCCTCACTGTGCCATACCCTATATCCTGCCAAACATGTTGATAAGCAGGACATGGAAGACAATACCCATTTCACACCCTCTCTGTCTCCAAACAAACCAAGCACAACTAAAGCCTCATTGTACAACCAGACAGAAGTTTTCGACATTCTTTTCTAATTACAGAGCGGTTGTCAACCGACTTGTCTCTTCAATTATATTATACAACATCTATGCATTTCTCTTATATAATACACTGTACATACAGATGAGGATCTTAATTTGACCACCCTGTTGCAGGAGAACCTTCCTGCAATCCAGGAAATGTTATACTTGTAGTGTATTTGAGGTTTAAAAAGGCTTCTGTAGTTTGCAATTTCCACTTTGAAATTTCAAACGTGATTTTCCCTTTCGAAAAATGTATCAACCCTTATAAAAATGTCCACATAATATTCACATTTCCTGTTGCTGCAGGATTATTTTCCTGCTGTAGCAAACTGGTGTGTGTACCATATAGTACCAGCACATACAATGCAGAGGAATAACATATTTCGAGGCAAGCACTGTACTGTAAACATCATTACATATTTATTCACGCTTTTGTTGAAACAATGGTTCCCTTTATTTAGCCAGTCAAGTCATGGTCTAAATAAAAACAGAAATTGTGTACTGCCCACCCCTAGTAGGCTGTTGTCAACACATTCTTTACCCGTTAGCTTAGCCTCTGGCACAGTAAGGGCCTGGATAAGAGCAGTTCCTGGCCTGGCTAAGGGCACTCCCTGGCCTTGGTAAGAGCACTCCCAGCGTGTACAGTATGGTATCCCCCCACTGGGGTTAGGCTAATCATTTCCCACTCTCCCTGCTCAGTGCCAGTTATCTACCCACATGGCGCTTTATGTATACTGGAATGACTGGTTTTGTAGTTTGGGAAACAGCATTATAGAGTTGTGAGGGGAGGAAAACAACAGTGGTTTCTCTGACAAATCACATTGTGTGTGTGTGTGTGTGTGTGTATATGAGAGAGAGCGAGACAAACTGCTAGCTAGATTTATGCCAAGAAAAGGTTATAGACTTCTTAGATTTATAGGTCTAGTCTACAATCCAAAAACACGTGAAACATGCACCATAAACTACACAAACTGAATAGTAAGCCCAGTCACTTCTTGCTATCCAAACATGCACATACATTTGACCTGTGGGAGTAGATTCCAGCTGTGGCCAAAGGTTGCTCCACACAGACTGCAAGGGGAGGGTCAATTAGTATGTGCTCACAGTGGTTGCTAGGCACTGAAAAGCTATGGTAACAGCAACAAGTGGAGTCCAGATGCCGGAAGTCATGACTCAATGTGGTAGGCAGATTGACATTTGGCATGAGTTTTTTCCTTGATGCAGAACTGAGTGATTTCCGCTAGATGGGCCAGCTGCAAAGTCAAAATGGGCTATATGGTAAAAATTCATCAAATAAAAATGTGCTTTTTTGATTTGGATTACTTTGACCACTCTGCAGAGCTGCCTCCAAAAGATTCATGACGAGAAACCTGCTTGTGGTAACTGTGAACACAGCTAGTATGAAAACAGGAAACACATTCAGCCTCTGATTACAAAGGCTGGCAGAAGTGGCGCATTCTCCCAAAACCATTGCCCTTATCCAGAGACAACCCTTACCTATCCTCATTCCCATGAAAATCTGAAAGAATTGGATAGGTGTATGAAATATGGTAGTACCTTCACCACCACCACTATGACCACCAGATTTATATTTTGTTGCCATATCCAATCCTTTGTCACACTCTGATCTGTTTCACCTGTCTTTGTGATTGTCTCCACCCCCCTCCAGGTGTCGCCCATCGTCCCCATTATTCCCTGTGTATTTATACCTGTGTTCTCTCTCTGTTGCTAGTTTGTTTTGCTCCGTCAAGCCTACCAGCGGTTTTCCCTCTGCTCCTGAGTCTCGATTGTTCATGTTTCCTACTTTTCCCGGTGTTGAACATTCTGCCTGCCCTGAGCCTGCCTGCCGTCCTGTACCTTTGCCCCACCTTTCTGGAGTACTGACCTTTGCCTGCCCTGAGCCTGCCTGCTGTCCTGTACCTTTGCCCCACCTATCTGGATTACCGACCTCTGCCTGCCCTTTGCCTGCCTCTGTTCGATCAATAAACTGTTACTTCGAAGTTGTCTGCATCTGGGTCTTACCTGAAACATGATACCTTTGATATAAGAGCTTAGGGAGTAGGGTCTAGGGGTTTCTGGGCAATCCCTTAGTCTGACTCTAAATCATCAGGTTAGCTGGAAAAATGACGCCGAACAAAAACACTAAACACACACAAAAAAAAAACCATGTGACGCTAAAGGCTATGTGCCCTAAACAAAGTCAACTTCCCACAAAGACAGGTGGAAAAAAGGGCTACCTAAGTATGATTCTCAATCAGAGACAACGATAGACAGCTGTCCCTGATTGAGAACCCTACCAGGCCAAAACATAGAAATACAAATAATAGAGTGTAGAATACCCACCCCAACTCACACCCTGACCAAACCAAAATAGAGACATACACAGGATCTCTAAGGTCAGGGCGTGACACCTACACACAATACCCCATAATGTCAAAGTGGAATTATGTTTTTATTTAATTTTTTTACGAAAAACTTGATTCAACCAAAAAGACCTGGAAGGTTTTCCAATGTCTCGCAAAAAGGGCACTATTTGGTAGATGGGTGAAAATAAAAAAGCAGACATTGAATATCCTTTGAGCATGGTGAAATCTTCCTAACTCAGTTGCTGGAGAGGAAGGAAACCGCTCAGGGATTTCACCATGGGCGCGACCCGTCAAGAAGTCCAGGATCCAGTTGCAGAGGGAGGTGTTTAGTCCCAGGGTCCTTAGCTTAGTCATGTCCCTGATTGAGTCTGTAACACCAACATGTTTTAAGCAGACCACTATAGTCCCTGTGCTCAAGAACACAAAGGCAACCTGCCTAAATGACTACAGACCTGTAGCACTCACGTCCGTAGCCATGAAGTGCTTTGAAAGAATGGTATGGCTCATATCAACAACATTATCCCAGAAACCCTAGATCCACTCCAATGTGCATACCGCCCAAACAGATCCACAGATGATGCATTCTCTATTGCACTTCACACCTTTCCCACCTGGACAAAAGGAACACTTCTGTGAGAATACTATTCAAAGACTACAGCTCAGCATTCAACACCATAGTACCCTCAAAGCTCATCACTAAGCTAAGGATCCTGGGACTAAACACCTCCCTATGCAACTGGATCCTGGACTTCCTGATGGGCCGCCCCCAGGTGGTGAGGGTAGGTAGCAACACATCTGCCATGCTGATCCTCAACACTGGAGCTCCCCAGGGGTGTGTGCTCAGTCCCCTCCTGTACTCCCTGTTCACCCACAACTGCATGGCCAGGCACGACTCCAACACCATCATTAAGTTTGCAGGCGACACATCAGTGGTTGTCCTGATCACTGACAACGACGAGACAACCTATTGGGATTAGGTCAGAGACCTGACCGGCTGGTGCCAGAATAACAACCTATCCCTCAACGTAACCAAGACTAAGGAGATGATTGTGGACTACAGGAAAAGGAGGACCGAAAATGCCCCCATTCTCATCGACGTGGCTGTAGTTGAGCAGGTTGAGAGCTTCAAGTTCCTTGGTATCCACATCAACAACAAACTAGAAAGGTCCAAACACACCAAGACAGTCATGAAGAGGGCATGACAAAGCATATTCCCCCTCAGGAAATTAAAAAGATTTGGCATGGGTCTTGAGATCCTCAAAAGGTTCTACAGCTGCAACATCGAGAGCATCCTGACTGGTTGCATCACTGCCTGGTACGGCAATTGGTCGGCCTCTGACTGCAAGGCACTACAGAGGGTAGTGCGTATGGCCCAGTACATCACTGGGGCTAAGCTGCCTGCCATTCAGGACCTCTACACGAGGTGGTGTCAGAGGAAGGCCCTAAAAATTGTCAAAGACCCCTGCCACCCCAGTCATAGACTGTTCTCTCTACTACCGCATGGCAAGCAGTACCGGAGTGCCAAGACTAGGACAAAAAGGCTTCTCAACAGTTTCTACCCCAGATAATTTTAACAGGTAATCAAATGGCTACCTGGACTATTTGCATTGTGTGCCAGCCCCTCTTTTTACACTGCTGCTACTCTCTGTTTATCATATATTATGCGTAGTCACTTTAACTATACATTCATGTACATACTACCTCAATTGGGCCGACCAACCAGTGCTCCCACACATTGGCAAACCGGGCTATCTGCATTCTGTCCCACCACCCACCACCCGCCCACCCCTCTTTTACGCTACTGCTACACTCTGTTCATCATCAATGCATAGTCACTTTAACCATATCTACCTGCACAGTCGTGGCCAAAGGTTTTGGAAATGACACAAATATACATTTTCACAAAGTCTGCTGCCTCAGTTTGTATGATGTCAATTTGCATATACTCCAGAATGTTATGAAGAGTGATCAGATGAATTCCAATAAATTGCAAAGTCCCTCTTTGCCATGTAAATGAACTGAATCCTCAAAAAACATTTCCATTACATTTCAACCCTGCCACAAAAGGACCAGCTGACACCATGTCAGTGATTCTCTCGTTAACACAGGTGTGAGTGTTGACGAGGACAAGGCTGGAGATCACGCTGTCATGCTGATTGAGTTTGAATAACAGACTGGAAGCTTCAAAAGGAGGGTGGTGATTGGAATCATTGTTCTTCCTCTGTCAACCATGGTTACCTGCAAGGAAACACGCGCCGTCATCATTGGTTTGCACAAAAAGGGCTTCACAGGCAAGGATATTGCTGCCAGTAAGATTGCACCTAAATCAACCATTTATCGGATCATCAAGAAATTCAAGGATAGCGTTTCAATGTTGTGAAGAAGGCTTCAGGGCGCCCAAGAAAGTCCAGCAAGTGCCAGGACCGTCTCCTAAAGTTGATTCAGCTGTGGTATTGGGCCACCAACAGTACAGAGCTTGCTTAGGAATGGCAGCAGGCAGGTGTGAGTGCATCTGCACGCACTGTGAGGCAAAGACTTTTGGAGGATGGCCTGGTGTCAAGAAGAGCAGCAAAGAAGCCACTTCTCTCCAGGAGAAACATCAGGGACAGACTGATATTCTGCAAAAGGTACAGGGATTGGACTGCTGAGGACTGGGGTATAGTCATTTTCTCTGATGAATCCCCTTTCCGATTGTTTGGGGCATCCGGAAAAAATATTGTCCAGAGAAGACAAGGTGAGCGCTACCATCAGTCCTGTGTCATGCCAACAGTAAAGCATCCTGAGACCATTCATGTGTGGGGTTACTTCTCAGCCAAGGGAGTGGACTCACTCACAATTTTGCCAAAGAAACACAGCCATGAAAAAAGAATGGTACCAACACATCCCCCGAGAGCAACTTCTCCCATTCATCCAGGAACAGTTTGGTGACGAACAATGCCTTTTCCAGCATGATGGAGCACCTTGCCATAAGGAAAAAGTGATGACTAAGTGGCTCGGGGAACAAAACATCGATATTTTGGGTCCAGACCTTAATCCCATTGAGAACTTGTGGTCAATCATCAAGAGGCGGGTGGACAAACAAAACCCCCAAAATTCTGAAAACTCCAAACATTGATTATGCAAGAATGGGCTGCCATCAGTGGCCCAGAAGTTAATTGACAGCATACCAGGGCGGATTCGCAGAGGTCTTGAAAAAGAAGGGTCAACACTGCAAATATTGACTCTTTCATCAACTTCATGTAATATTCAAAAAAAGCCTTTGACACTTATGAAATGCTTATAGTTATACTTCAGTATCCCATAGTAACATCAGACAAAAATATCTAAAGACACTGAGGCAGCAGACTTTGTGAAAATGTATATTTGTGTCATTCTCAATACTTTGGCCACGACTGTACATACTACCTCAATCAGCCTGACTAACCAGTGTCTGTATGTAGCCATCCCTACTTTTATAGCCTCGCTACTGTATATAGCCTGTCTTTTTACTGTTGTTTTTTTTCTTTACTTACCTATTGTTCACCTAATACATTTCTTGCACTGTTGGTTAGAGCCTGTAAGTAAGCATTTCACTGTAAGATCTACACCTGTTGTATTCGGCGCACGTACAAATACATTTTGATTTAGTGATGAGCTTAAAGGGCACTATGTTGTTGAACGCTGAGTTGTAGTCAATGAATAGCATTCTCACATGTTCCTTTTGTCCATGTGGGAAAGGGCAGTGTGGAGTGCAATAGAGATTGCATCGTCTGTGGATCTGTTTGGGCGGTATGCAAATTGGAGTGTGTCTAGGGTTTCTGGGATAATGGTGTTGATGTGAGCCATGACCAGCCTTTCAAAGCATTTCATGGTTACAGACCTGAGTGCTATGGGTCGGTAGTCATTTAGGCAGGGATGAAAATGTCAGTGAAGACACTTGCCAGTTGGTTAGCGCATGCTTGGAGGTCACGTCCTGGTAATCCGTCTGGCCCTGCGACCTTGTGAATGAATTACTCACATAGGCTACGGAGAGCATGATCACACAATCATTCGGAACAGCTGATGCTCTCATTCATGCTTCTGCGTTACTTGCCTCGAAGTGAGCATAGAAGTAATTTAGCTTGTCTGGTAGGCTCGTGTCACTGGGCAGCTCTCGGCTGTGCTTCCCTTTGTAGTCTGTAATAGTTTGCAAGCCATACCACATCCAACGAGCGTCAGAGCCGGTGTAGTACGATTCAATCTTAGTCCTGTATTGACGCTTTGCCTATTTGACTGTTCGTTGGAGGGAATAGTGTGATTTCTTATAAGCTTCCGGGTTAGAGACCTGCTCCTTGAAAGCGGCAGCTCTACCCTTTAGCTCAGTGTGGATGTTGCCCGTAATCCATGGCTTCTGGTTGGGTATGTACGTACAGGCACTGTGGGGACGATGTCATCGATGCACTTATTGATGAAGCCAAATCAAATCAAATCAAATCAAATTTTATTTGTCACATACACATGGTTAGCAGATGTTAATGCGAGTGTAGCGAAATGCTTGTGCTTCTAGTTCCGACAATGCAGTAATAACAAGTAATCTAACTAACAATTCCAAAACTACTGTCTTGTACACAGTGTAAGGGGATAAAGAATATGTACATAAGGATATATGAATGAGTGATGGTACAGAGCAGCATAGGCAAGATACAGTAGATGGTATCGAGTACAGTATGTACAAATGAGATGAGTATGTAAACAAAGTGGCATAGTTTAAAGTGGCTAGTGATACATGTATTACATAAGGATACAGTTGATGATATAGAGTACAGTATATACGTATGCATATGAGATGAATAATGTAGGGTAAGTAACATTATGTAAGGTAGCATTGTTTAAAGTGGCTAGTGATATATTTACATAATTTCCCATCAATTCCCATTATTAAAGTGGCTGGAGTTGAGTCAGTGTCAGTGTGTTGGCAGCAGCCACTCAGTGTTAGTGGTGGCTGTTTAACAGTCTGATGGCCTTGAGATAGAAGCTGTTTTTCAGTCTCTCGGTCCCAGCTTTGATGCACCTGTACTGACCTCGCCTTCTGGATGATAGCGGGGTGAACAGGCAGTGGCTCGGGTGGTTGATGTCCTTGATGATCTTTATGGCCTTCCTGTGACATCGGGTGGTGTAGGTGCCCTGGAGGGCAGGTAGTTTGCCCCCGGTGATGCGTTGTGCAGACCTCACTACCCTCTGGAGAGTCTTACGGTTGAGGGCGGTGCAGTTGCCATACCAGGCGGTGATACAGCCCGCCAGGATGCTCTCGATTGTGCATCTGTAGAAGTTTGTGAGTGCTTTTGGTGACAAGCCGAATTTCTTCAGCCTCCTGAGGTTGAAGAGGCACTGTTGTGCCTTCTTCACTACACTGTCTGTGTTGGTGGACCAATTCTAGTTTGTCTGTGATGTGTACGCCCAGGAACTTAAAACTTGCTACCCTCTCCACTACTGTTCCATCGATGTGGACAGGTGGCTGCTCCCTCTGCTGTTTCCTGAAGTCCATGATCATCTCCTTTGTTTTGTTGATGTTGAGTTAGAGGTTGTTTTCCTGACACCACACTGCCTTCACCTCCTCCCTGTAGGCTGTCTCGTTGTTGTTGGTGATCAAGCCCACTACTGTTGTGTCATCTGCAAACTTGATGATTTAGTTGGAGGCGTTTATGTCTACGCAGTTGTGGGTGAACAGGGAGTACAGAGGAGAGCTGAGCACACACCCTTGTGAGGCACCAGTGTTGAGGGTCAGCGAAGTGGAGATGTTGTTTCCTAACCACCATCTGGGGGAGGCCCGTCAGAAGGTTGAGGACCCAGTTGCACAGGGAGGAGCTGAGACCCAGGGCCTCCAGCTTGATGATCAGCTTGGAGGGTACTATTTTTTTTAAATATTTGTTTTATTTATTTATTTATTTAACCAGGTAGGTTAGTTGAGAACAAGTTCATATTTACAACTGCGACCTGGCCAAGATAAAGCATAGCAGTGTGAACAGACAGCAACACAGAGTTACACATGGAGTAAACAATTAACAAGTCAATAACACAGTATACTTTTTTTTATATAAAAAAATAGTCTATATACATTGTGTGCAAAAGGCATGAAGAGGTAGGCGAATAATTAAAATTTAGCAGATTAACACTGGAGTGATAAATGATCAGATGGTTATGTGCAGGTAGAGATACTGGTGTGCAAAAGAGCAGAAAAGTAAATAAATAAAAACAGTATGGGGATGAGGTAGGTAAATTGGGTGGGCTATTTACCAATGGACTATGTACAGCTGCAGCAATCGGTTAGCTGCTCAGATAGCAGATGTTTAAAGTTGGTGAGGGAGATAAAAGTCTCCAACTTCAACGACTTTTGCAATTCGTTCCAGACACAGGCAGCAGAGAACTGGAAGGAAAGGCGGCCAAATGAGGTGTTGGCTTTAGGGATGAACAGTGAGATACACCTGCTGGAGCGCGTGTTACGGGTGGGTGTTGCCATCGTGACCAGTGTACTGAGATCAGGCGGAGCTTTACCTAGCATGGACTTGTAGATGACCTGGAGCCAGTGGGTCTGACGACGAATATGTAGCGAGGGCCAGCCGACTAGAGCATACAGGTCGCAGTGGTATGTGGTATAAGGTGCTTTAGTAACAAAGCGGATGACACTGTGATATACTGCATCCAGTTTGCTGAGTAGAGTGTTGGAAGCCATTTTGTAGATGACATAGCCAAAGTCAAGGATCGGTAGGATAGTCAGTTTTACTAAGGTAAGTTTGGCGGCGTGAGTGAAGGATGCTTTGTGTGAAATAGAAAGCCGATTCTAGATTTAATTTTGGATTGGATATGTTTGAGAGTTTACAGTCTAGCCAGACACCTAGGTACTTATAGATGTCCACATATTCTAGGTCGGAAACATCCAGGGTGGTGAAGCTAGTCGGGTGTGCGGGTGCAGGCAGCGAACGGTTGAAAAGCATGCATTTGGTTTTACTAGCGTTTAAGAGCAGTTGGAGGCCGCGGAAGGAGTGTTGTATGGCATTGAAGCTCGTTTGGAGGTTAGATAGCACAGTGTCCAAGGAAGGGCCAGAAGTATACAGAATGGTGTCATCTGCGTAGAGGTGGATCAAGGGAATCGCCCGCAGCAAGAGCAACATCATTGATATATACAGAGAAAAGAGTCGGCCCGAGAATTGAACCCTGTGGCACCCCCATAGAGACTGCCAGAGGACCGTAGAACATGCCCTCCGATTTGACACACTGAACTCTGTCAGCAAAGTAGTTGGAGAACCAGGCAAGGCAGTCATTAAAAAACCGAGGGTACTGAGTCTGCCGATAAGAATATGGTGATTGACAGAATCGAAATCCTTGGCCAGGTCGAAGAAGACGGCTGCACAGTACTGTCTTTTATAGATGCCGGTTATGATATCGTTTAGTACCTTTAGCGTGGCTGAGGTGCACCCGTGACTGGCTCGGAAACCAGATTACACGGCGGAGAAGGTACGGTGGGATTTGAGATGGTCAGTGATCTGTTTGTTGACTTGGCTTTTGAAGACCTTAGATAGGCGGGGCAGGATGGATATAGGTCTGTAACAGTTTGGGTACAGGGTGTCTCCCCTTTTGAAGAGGGGGATGACCGCGGCAGCTTTCCAGTCCTTGGGGATCTCAGACGATATGAAAGAGAGGTTGAACAGGCTGGTAATAGGGGTTGCGACAATGGCGGCGGATAGTTTCAGAAATAGAGGGTCCAGATTGTCATGCCCAGCTGATTTGTACGGGTCCAGGTTTTGCAGCTGTTTCAGAACATCTGCTATCTGGATTTGGGTAAAGGAGAAGCTGGGGAGGCTTGGGAGAGTAGCTGCGGGGGGGTGGGGGGGGGGGGATGGAGCTGTTGGCCGAGGTTGGAGTAGCCAGGAGGAAGGCATGGCCAGCCGTTGAGAAATGCCTGTTGAAGTTTTCGATTATCATGGATTTATCAGTGGTGACTGTGTTACCTAGCCTCAATGCAGTGGACAGCTGGGAGGAGGTGCTCTTGTTCTCCATGGACTTTACAGTGTCCCAGAACTTTTTGCAGTTAGAGCTACAGGATGCAAATTTCTGCTTGGAAAAGCTGGCCTTTGCTTTCCTGACTGACTGTGTGAATTGGTTCCTGACTTCCCTGAACAGTTGTATATCGCGGGGACTATTCGATGCTAATGCAGTCCGCCACAGAATATTTTTGTGCTGGTCGAGGGCAGTCAGGTCTGGAGTAAACCAAGGGCTATATCTTTTCTTAGTTCTGCATTTTTTGAACGGAGTATGCTTATCTAAGATGGTGAGGAAGTTACTTTTAAAGAATGATCAGGCATCCTCAACTGACGGGATGAGGTCAATATCCTTCCAGGATACCCGTGGAAAGGGAAAGGCCTGCTCGCAGAAGTGTTTTAGGGAGCGTTTGACAGTGATTAGGGGTGGTCGTTTGACTGCGGACCCGTAGCGGATACAGACAATGAGGCAGTGATCGCTGAGATCCTGATTGAAGACAGGGGAGGTGTATTTGGAGGGCCAGTTGGTCAGGATAACATCTATGAGGGTGCCCTTGTTTACAGATGTAGGGTTGTACCTAGTGGGTTCCTTGATGATTTGTGTGAGATTGAGGCCATCTAGCTTAGATTGTAGGACTGCCGGGGTGTTAAGCATATCCCAGTTTAGGTCACCTAACAGAACAAACTCTGAAGCTAGATGTGGGGCGATCAATTCACAAATGGTGTCCAGGGCACAGCTGGGAGCTGAGGGGGGTCGGTAGCAGGCGGCAAGAGTGAGAGACTTATTTCTGGAGAGATTCATTTTTAAAATTAGAAGTTGTAACTGTTTGGGTATGGACCTGGAAAGTATGACATTACTTTGGAGGCTATCTCTGCAGTAGACTGCAACTCCTCCCCCTTTGGCAGTTCTATCTTGACGGAAAATGTTATAGTTGGGTATGGAAAACTCTGAATTTTTGGTGGCCTTCCTAAGCCAGGATTCAGACACAGCAAGGACATCAGGGTTGGCAGAGTGTGCTAAAGCAGTGAGTATGGTGTTGAATGCTGAGCTGTAGTCAATGAACAGCATTCTTACATACAGTATGTATTCCTTTTGTCCAGATGGGATAGGGCAGTGTGATGGCGATTGCGTCATCTGTGAACCTGTTGTGGCAGTATGCAAACTGAAGTGGGTCTAGGGTTGCCAGTAAGGTGGCCTTGACTTGCCTCTCAAAGCACTTCATGATGACAGAAGTGAGTGCTACGTGTAGGTAGAAATTTAGTTCAGTTATCTTTGCCTTTTTGGGTACAGGAACAATGGTAGCCATCTTTAAGCATATGGGGACAACAGACTGGGATAGGGAGCGATTAAATATGTAAACACACCAGCCAGCTGATCTGAGCATGCTCTGAGGATGCGGCTAGGGATGCCGTCTGGGCCAGCAGCCTTGCGAGGGTTAACATTTTTAAATGTTTTACTCACATCAGCCACGAGAAGGAGGGGGGGGGGGGGTGTAGTCTTTGTTTGCGAGCTGTGATGGTGGCACTGTATTATCCTCAAAGCGGGCAAAGAAGGTGTTTAGTTTGTCTGGAAGCGTGATGTCGGTATCCGTGACGTGACTGTTTTTGTTTTAGTAGTCCGTGATTTCCTGTAGACTCTGCCACATACATCTTGTGTCTGAGCCGTTGAATTGCGACTCCACCTTGTCCCTGTATCGGCATTCTACTTATTTGATTGCCTTGCGGAGGGAATAACTACACTGTTTATATTCAGCCATATTACCAGACCTCTTTCCATGGTTAAATGCGGTGGATCGCGCTTTCAGTTTTTCGCGAACTCCGCCATCTATCCACTGTTTCTGGTTAGGGTAGGTTTTAATAGTCACAGTGGGTACGACATCTCCAATGCACTTATTTATAAATGCACTCACCGAGTCAGCTTATAGATCAATGTCATTCTCAGAGGCTGACCAGAACATATTCCATTCCACGTGATTAAAACAATCTTGGAGCGTGGCTTCCGATTGATCAGACCCGCATTGAATGGTTCTCGTCACTGGTACATCCTGTTTGTGTTTCTGTCTTTAAGCCGGGACGAGCAAGATGGCACCGTGGTTGGATTTGCCGAAGGGAGTGCAGGGGAGGGCTTTGTATGCATCGCGGAAGTTAGAGTGGCAGTGGTCGAGAGTATTAGCCCTACATGTCGTGCAATCAATATGCTGATAAAATGTAGGTAACATTGATCTCAAATTTTCTTTGTTAAAATCCCCAGCTACAATAAATGCACCCTCCGGGTATATAGTTTCCAGTTCACATAGAATCCAGTGAAGTTCCTTGAGGGCCGTCTTGGTGTTCCCTTGAGCTGTGACTATAACTGACGAGAATTCTCTTGGTAGGTAGAATGGCCTGCATTTGATTGTAAGGAATTCTAGGTCGGGTGAGCAGACGGACTTGAATTACTGTGTGTTGTTATGATCACACCATGAGTTGTTAATCATAAAGCATACACCCCCGCCCTTCCTCTTCCCAGAGAGGTGTTTATCTCTGTCTGCGCGATGTATGGAGAAGCCCGGTGGCTGGATCGATTCCGACAACATAGCCCAAGAGAGCTATGTTTCCGTGAAACAGAGAATGTTACAATCTCTGACGTCTCTCTGGAAGGCAACCCTTGCTCGAATTTCATCTAGCTTGTTGTCAAGAGACTGGACATTGGCGAGTAGTATACTCAGGAATGGTGAGCGATGTGCCTGTTTATGAAGCCTGACCAGAACACCGCTCTGTCTGCCCCTTCTGCGTCACCGTTGTTTTCGGTCAGCTGCTGGGATCCAATCCATTGTCCTGGGTGGTGGTCCGAAGAGAGGATCTGCTTCGGGAAAGTCGTATTCCTGGTCATAATGTTGGTAAGTTACCGTTGCTCTTATATTAAATAGTTCTTCCCGGCTATAATAAGACTTAGGATTTCCTGGAGTAGCAATGTAAGAAATAATACATAAAAAACAAAATATTGCATAGTTTCCTAAGAATGCAAAGTGAGGTGACCATCTCTGTTGGCGCCATTCTAGTGAGAGGTCTAATGCTTTAATATTTAATCATTTCTGCCCTCCAAATTCATATTCATTATTGAAATAGGCCCTTTTAATTATGTCTGGCTTGCCATTCCAAATAAAATATAATATTTTTTGTTCATATAGTTTTTTGTTTTTTGGCACGTTAGGACTAAGATCCCCTTGAAGTCAACCCTGGTTGGGCTGGCCTTGGTGGGTTAGGTCGAGTTGCATTTCCACTACCTCCCCATATGAGAAATTATGCCATGTTGCTAGGTAGCCAATATGGAACTGTGCAGCTGGCTTCCCTAATATTGCTAGCTAGCTATAAGAATTGAATTCACTCATTGTAAAACCCTCATTCACCCTCAAGAATTGAATTCACCCTCATTGTGCTGTAACTAATGTTACCTCATACAGTGCCAGCCAGATTCAGAGCCATGAAGGTTAGTGTTGTCGCTAGCATAACAGGCCAGCTAGCTAGCTTAATTCCTACATTTCTTGCCATGGTATTGGCTATTAGCTAGCTAGCTAACCAAGCAAACCAGATTCCAGGTTAGATAGGATGTAGCTAACTAGATTTCAAATCTAACTGGCCAGCTAAAATTCCTGCTAGCTTGCTAGCTTGTTCAACTCTGATTTGCTAACTAACGTTAGGTGGATAGCATTCGAGGGCTAACTGTTCTCATAAAATTTGATTGTGTAGTGCACAAACGTATGAAAGGATCTGGCTATGGTGGTAATTTGTGTCATGTCTGACTACTGCAGTACTGCTTGTCCTAAATGTTGTGTCATCATCCAGCAGAGATCATCCAGCATCCTCCAGCGGTGGTTGCATAGTAACGGCATCACCAGGGCGAATTCTAATTGAGTTTCTCTTGACCCAGCTCCAATTTGAGAATTTCATTAGAGCGAGCTCAAATGTAGCCCCAATTTTAAGTGACAACAGGGCTTTAGTTGACACTCACCCATCATTGCCCTGCCATTCCCAACCAATCAGAGTGCTTGGAAATGTGGATCTGGACACTGCACCCGCCCACTCAGGTCAGAGTGTTATCGCTTTCCGAAAAGAGAAGATGCATGTTTTTCGGAGGACGATTTCACTAATGGATTATTTATTAACCCTAAGGTGATATAATAACTGTGAACTATTTATTGATTTAAGCTAAGGTGATAAAATTACAACAAACTGATTACTGACGAAACATAAGGTGATAAAATTTCAACAAACAAATTACTGATGATGTCACGAGTTCCGCCGAAGTCGGTCACTCTCCTTGTTCGGGCGGCGTTCGGCGGTCGAAGTCACCGACTTTCTAGCCATCGCTGATCCTCTTTTCATTTTCCTTTGGTTTTGTCTTGTCTTGTATCACACCTGGTTCCAATCCCATCAATTACATGTTGTGTATTTAACCCTCTGTTCCCCCTCATGTCCTTGTCGGTGATTGTTTGTTTGTAAGCTATGTGCCAGTTATGTTCTGGTGTGCGACGGGTTTTGTACCCACTTGTATTATTTTGGATATTTTTGTTTTCTGAGTTTTTGAGCACTTATTAAACTGCTCCGTTTATACCAAGTTCGATCTCCTGCGCCTGACTTCCCTGCCACCAGCACGCACCCCCCTTACAGATGAACAATAAATTGATAGAATATACTGTAGATGATCATTGCTGCACATAACCATCTGGTTTGACTCAAGAGTCAAAGACAATGAAGATTTCCTGAAATGCTTTAAAGAAGATTATGGAGAACAAAAGTTAGTCACGTTTTTTGTCACACACACACACACACACACACACTCATGATTCATGCACCATCCACACACACACACACACACACACTCATGATTCATGCACCATCCACACACACACACACACTCATGATTCATGCACCATCCACACACGTATACATCAAGGACCACACACATGCTCGCACACGATGCACGCACACGCACGCATGCACACAGACACAGACTATTACTCCTGCAGATTATTTTAATACAGTATAAAAAACTGGTCCTTTGCACAACACTTGAATTCCATTATTTGATTCCTTGGAAGGCTAAGCCCATCTCTGCCCATCCCATTGCAAGAAGGTTTTGTCACTCCTCTCCATACTTACGATTGATGTCAGGCCTAAAAAAAAATAACGTTTCCATTGTAGATATAATTTGATACATAAATTAATGATATTACCAGTCCTTTGGCTAAAACGTCTTACCAGGTTGCTGTCTGCAGGAATGGGGGCCAGCCTTGTTAACAGTAGATGGCCCCCGTTTCAGCCACAGCCATTCATACTGCAACACAATAGCAAAATGCTCCACAGTAGTCCTGATGGCCTATTCTTACATTAAAATCTCAGTAAATATCTGACAACATATTTCACAACAAAATAACAGCCATTGTGCAATTACTAATTGATTAACTTGCATTGACAAGAACAACCTCTCCCTTGACGTAAGCAAGACAAAGGAGATTATCGTGCACTACAGGAAGGAGGACCGAACACGCCCCATTCACATCGAGGGGGCTGTAGTGGAGCGGGTCAAGAGTTTCAAGTTCCTTGGTGTCCATATCACCAACAAACTATCATGGTCCAAACACACCAAGAAAGTTGTGAAGAGGGCACGACAATTCCTTTTCCCCCTCAGGAGACTGAAATGATTTGACATGGGTCCTCAGATTCTCAAAAAGCTGCACCATTGAGAGCATTCTGACAGGTTGCATCATCGCCTGGTATGGCAACAGAGGGTTGCCATACATCACTGGGGCCAAGCTTCCTGCCATCCAGGACCTATATACTAGGCAGTCTCAGAGGAAGGCCCAAAAAATTGTCAAAGACTCCAGTCATCCAAGTCATAGACTATTCTCTCTGCTATCGCACGGCAAGCACTACCAGAGCGCCAAGTCTAGGTCCAAAAGGCTCCTCAACAGCTTCTTCCACCCAAGCCATAAGCCTGCTGAACAATTAATCAAATGGCCACCCAGACTATTTGCATTGACACCCCCTCCCTTTGTTTTTACACTGCTGCTACTCGCTGTTTATTATCCATGTATAGTCACTTTACCCCTACCTACAAATGACCTCGACAGACCTGTAACCCCGCACATTGACTAAGTCCGGGTACCACCTGTATATAGCTTCATTATTGTTATTTTATTGTGTTACTTTTTTCTTTATTTTTCACTTTAGTTGATTTAGTAAATATTTTCTTAACTCTATTTTCTTAGAACCGCATAGTTAGTCAAGGGCTTGTAAGTAAGCATTTCACGGTAAGGTTTACTACACCTGTTGTATTCTGGCGCATGTGAAAAATAAAAATGGATTTGATTTCCACTATTATATAGTAGGTTTTTATAAGGAAGATATATAGTTATATAGTAACTGATCAAATGTGGTTTCACTTAGAATAATAACTTTAGCCTGAAACTAAATCAAGAGACTATATTTTCTTTGTAGCTCTCTTGGGGTCCTCAAACCTCCCAACCAGGTCCTGGATCATTTCCTGAGGACATATTTAAAAAACACAGATCTTAAAAAAACATATTTTTAGCTTTGCTGTTCCTTAGGGTGCTTTTAGTTGTTTGGTTTGTGCCATTCTTTTATTTTGTCTCTTATGTTTGTATCTAGCAAATATTTCAGCTTTACTTGTTTTTTATTTGTGTTTTTCCCCCCCAGTACAACACATTGTGTTGCATTCCATGTCTGAAATATGCTGTATAAATAAAGATTGATTTGATGTTGGGAATCTTTTAATCCCACTGGTGAGGCAACCCAATCTCCAAATAAAACCTCAACACGTGGCGTAACTGCAGCACCAGAATTACGCCATGGCTTGACGGTTTTATTACGCCATGTGGTGCCGTATTTTAGCTGTCAGATAGTTACGCTATGTCTTGACGTTTTTAATTACACCATATGGTGCAATATCTTAGCTGTCAGTCAAACAAAAAAGTTTAGTCATTAATTCAGAATGTTTAGAGTTAAGGTTAGGGATAGGGTTAAACTTAAGTTTAGGCATTAATTCCCGAGTGGTTCAGGTTAGGGTTCAGGTTAGGAATGACTAACTTAAGAGGTGATTAACTTAAGTTTAGTCACCCCTTAAGGATCGTAACCTTTTTTTTAAAATTTTTGCCTAAAATGAGACCCAAATCTAACTGCCTGTAGCTCAGGACCTGAAGCAAGGATATTCATATTCTTGCTCCCATTTGAAAATAAATTCTTTGAAGATTGCGGAAATGTGAAATTAACGTAGGAGAATATAACACATTAGATATGGTAAAAGATTATTCAAAGAAAAAAATGTGTTTTCCAATTTTAGTTTTTTTCCATCATCTTTGAAATGCAAGAGAAAGGCCATTATATGACTTAGGACTCTGGGCACAATTTCTATTCTGGCAGTGTCTGTGCAAAGTTTTAGACTGATCCAATGAACCATTACATTGCTGTTCAAAATGTTGTATCAAATCTGCCCAAATGTGCCTAATTGGTTTATTGATACATTTTCAAGTACACAATCACATTAGCGCACGTTAGGGGGGGGGGGGGGGGCACCGATCTTGTAGCGATCTATGTCCTTCATAAATATTCTACCCTTCTTGTAAATCTAAACCATTGTTTTTTTTTCTCTATCAATATATTTGAGTTTAGTCATATTTGCTGTAATATTAGTAAACTATATTTACCTGAGGGTTGATTTCAGGCTGGCACGGTTGGGATCTACTCAGTGGGCTCTGGTGGTATTAAGAAAATGTTCACACCCTTGACTTTTTCAACATTTTGTTGTGTTAAAGCCTGAATTTAAAATGTAGATTTTATTTTCTCACTGTCTTACACACACTTTCATACACACAGTGGATTTCAAACACAGATTCAACCACGAAGACCAGGGAGGTTTTCCAATGCCTCTCAAAGATGGGCAACGATTGGTGCACCGAACAGACACCTGGATATCCCTTTGAGCATGTTGAAGTTATTAATTACACTTTGGATGATGTATCAATACACTCAGTCACTACAAAGATCAACAGCATTGGAGTTACTCTACAATACTAGCCTAACTGACATAGTGAAAAGAAGGAAACCTGTACAGAATACAAATATTTCAAAACAAGCATCCTGTTTGCAACAAGGCACTAAAGTAATACTGCAAACATTTTGGCAAAGCAATTAACATTTTGTCCTGAATACAAAGTGTTATGTTTGGAGAAATCCAATACAACACATTACTGAGTATCACCCTCCATATTTTCAAGAATTGTGGTGTCTGCATCATGTCATGGGTATGCTTGTAATCATTAAGGACTGGGGAGTTTTTCAAGATAAAAACTAAACGGAATGGAGTTAAGTACAGGCAAAATCCTAGAGGAAAACCTGGTTTAGTCTGCTTTCCACCAGACACTGTGTCACGTCTACTCCTGCTCCCCCTCTCGCCGTTGCTGTTTACTAACCATCGGTCCTGACAACCCATCATGACACACACACCTGGCAACCCTCATTACGCACTCCTGCACCTCATCATGAGGCACACTTGGACTTCATCACTACCCTGGTTACTTCCCCTTTATCTAGCACTCCCTAGCATCACTCATCGGGCAGTATTGGTTCAGTTTTCATGTCCAGATGCTTTGCTTGGCCAAATTTACACTGCAGTTGCTTACCAAGAAAACAATTAATGTTCCTGAGTGGCTGAGTTACAGTTCGGACTTAAATCTACTTGAAAATCTATGGCGAGACCTGAAAATGGTTGTCAAGCAGTGATCAACAACTAATTTGGCAGAGCTTGATGAATTTTGAAAAGAATAATGGGCAAATGTTGCACAATCCAGGTGCGGAAAGCTCTTGGAGACTTACCCAGAAATACTCCAAGCTGTAATCACTGCCAACGGTGCGTCTACAAAGTATTGACTCAGGGGTGTGAATATTTATGTATTTAAGATATTTCTGTATATCAATAAATATTTTTCAATTTGTCATTATGGGGTATTGTGTGTAGAAGGGTGGAAAAAAACTATGTAATCAATTTTGAATTCAGGCTGTTACATGACAAAATGTGCAATATGGTTTACTATACTTTCTGAATCCCACTAAGTAGTGTCCAGGATTTGGTGGAGTCAGTTGCCTTTTTACTGTGTCTGAAGGCCAGCTCCAGATGATGGGCCATGCAGTGGATTGTGATGATGTAAGGTAGTCTTTACTCTTAGCTTGGCCCCAACACTAACAAACGCCACAGGCTTGGTGTGCCAGTCAGCTAGCTCATAAAAAATATATTTATGGATCATATTGATCTGAGAATGATTAAAATCACAACATTATTCAGAGTGTGTTAATAAATAATACCTTTGATGCCCCACTTTTGATGGCACTTGTGGGTAGCATCTGCCTTCTCCACAGGTACTCCAGTATTGCACAATGACTTCCCTTTTTTTGCATATTGAGCATACAAGATCTTCTCTATGACAGCGCTGTCAGTGGACACAGCAGACTAACAAAATTGTGTGATCTGAAGTTCTCCCTCATCTTCTGTCTTTCAACCTTCACTACGTAGCCAACACCTCGACTGCTTCCTGTTGGTGTGTTTTCCCAATCTTAATGCCAATCATCCTGTCCAGGCTGAGAAATGAACACCATTAGTTGGCTAAGCAAATTATAATGAAAGACTTACTTTAGAGGGAATAATATTTCAAGAATCATTAATCTATATTTGACATTACTTTTAGATGGAATAATATTATTTAAATAATCAATCATAATTTAATAGAGATACTACTTGCATGCCCATCGATTCAAAGTCCTGGAAGGGTCTTGCTGCCTTTGCGAGGACATGAACATCCCTGAACAAAATGCAAATGTTTGTTGCCTGGTAAGGCATCATCTCTGTCATCAGCTGTTCACTTACTGATGTGGCTGGGGTGGTTTTGGCCTTCTGGATGACAAGTTGACTTGTGGTAAATGGACTTTTCCTGAAACTGCTTTCAATCTAATAATTATTCCTACCTAGATCAAACAGAACCTTTTTTTCTAGCATTTGATTGACAGGCAGAGCAACAAATAGTTTCCCAAACAATGCAGAGCCAGTCTTTCCTTTCCTCCATACTGTGGATATAGTTACTTTTGTACCTGTTTCCTCCAACATATTCACAAGGTTCTTTGCTGTTCTGTCTGTAAACATTTGTTGGAAAAATTACTTGTGTCATGCAAAAAAAACAAGTTAATGACTCCAACCTAAGTGTATGTGAACTTCCAACTTCAACTGTATCTACATAAATCACATGCTATACATCTTATGGGAACACCAGCCTGCTACACCTGCAAGGACAATTAGACATTGACAGACGCACAGTCATACCTATGCAGGTGTAAAAACGCACGTCCAGAAGGCACACTAACTACGTACCTTGCCTGACTTCACAGGTAAATTCAAAACGTTTTTGGTCATGTACACAAGTTTGCAGATGTTATCGCAGGTGCAGAGAAATGCTAGTGTTTCCATCTCCAACAGTGCAGTAAAACCTAGCAATGCAAAACAGACAAAATGTTTAAAAAGGTTTTCTGTCAAAAGAGAGGAGGACCAAAATACAGCATGGTTATCTTAATACATCTTTAATAAAGATAAACAATACTAACCACACCATGAAAACCAAACCAGCCCTATCTGATAGGAACAATCACCCACAAAACACTCAAAGAATATGGCTGCCTAAATATGGTTCCCAATCAGAGACAACGATAAACACCTGCCTCTGATTGAGAACCACTCCAGGCAACCATAGACTTTTCTAGACAACTATACTACACCACAATCCCATAACCTAAAAAAAAACCTAGACAAAACACACCACATGAATAACCCATGTCACACCCTGGCCCGACCAAAATAATAAAGAAAACACAAAATACTAAGACCAGGGCGTGACACGAGCAATGTCAGAGTCCAGAATGTAAATGTATAAATGCTGTGTATAGATAGTATGGACAGTATTTTAATAGAAAAGGTGTGTACGGCAGTAGTTATAGTTTTGTCTTGTGTGTGTTTTGTCTTGTCCCGTGTAAATATCGTTTTTCCTTGTTTTTTCCCCGTATATATTTTAATATTAATATCACTTTCCATTTACGGACTGAATATACTCTCCTGCAACCCGCCTCACCCAATGTGGTACGGATCTGCTATTTTTTTATACTTAAGAATCGGAACCCCCATCAAAAGCTAGCCAGCTAACTGGCTACAAGCTAGTAGTCAGTTAGCCATTGCTAGGCCTATCTGCTAGGCCCATCTCCCGGCTAGGCGTAGAGGCCCATCAGCCACTCCTTGGGCTACAATACCTGGACCCCCGGCAACCCATCACGACTGGAGGACCGACGTAATTCCGCCAGAGAGGGTTTTTCAACTGATTCCTCCGTCACTACGTCCCCTGTATGCCCACCCGCTAGCCTGCTAGCCGCGGCTCCAGATTTCTACCGCAAGCGCTAAACCTTTTTCTCTCTCTCCTGGATCATCGCAGCTAGCTAGCTGCTCTCCGAGTGGCCACTCCTGGCTAACATCTCTGTCCCGAAGTAAGAACCAATTAGCTTGGAGCTAGCCTTGCCTTGTCCATTGCTGTTTTGGTTAGTAATTATTGCCTTATTTCACTGTAGAGACTCTAGCCCTACTCAATACACCTTAGTTAACACTTTAGTTCCACCTCCCACACATGCGGTGACATCACCTGGTTTAAATGATATCTAGAGACAATATCTCTTTCATCGTCACTCTATGCAAAGATTTACCCCCACTGTATTCACATTCTAACATACCTTTGTCTGTACATTATGACTTGAATCGATTCAGAAATCTGCTCCTTTTACCCTCTGTTCTGAACGTACTAGACGACCAGTTCTTTTAGCCTTTAGCCATACCCTTATCCTACTCCTCTGTTCCCCTGCTGATGTGGAGGTTAATCTAGGCCCTGCAGTGCCCAGCTCCACTCCCATTCCCCAGGCACTCTTATTTGTTGACTTTTGTGACCGTAAAAGCCTTGGTTTCATGCATGTTAACATTGGAAGCCTCCTCCCTATGTTTGTTTTATTCACTGCCAACCCAGATGTCCTAGCCGTGTCTGAATCCTGGCTTAGGAAGACCACCAAAAACCCTGACATTTCCATCCCTAACTATAATATTTTCTGACAAGATAGAACTGCCAAAGGGGGCGGAGTTGCAATCTACTACAGAGTTCTGTCTTACTATCCAGGTCTGTGCCCAAACAATTTGAGCTTCCGCTTTTAAAAATCCTCCTCTCCAGAAACAAGTCTCTAACCGTGGCTGCTTGCTCTAGGCCACCTTCAGCCCCTAGATGTGCCTTGGACACCATATGCGAATTGATTGCCCCCCATCTATCTTCAGAGCTTGTGCTGTTAGGTGACCTAAACTGGGACGTGCTTAACACTCCGGCCATCCCACAATCTAAGCTTGATGCTCTCAATCTCCCAAAAATGATCAATGAACCCACCAGGTACAACCCCAAATCCGTAAACACGGGCACCCTCATAGATATCATCCTAACCATCCTGCCCTCCAAATAGACCTCTGCTGTCTTCAACCAGGATCTCAGTGAACAGTGCCTCATTCTCTGCGTCCTTAACGGGTCTGCTGTCATGCGACCACCCCTCATCACTGTCAAACGCTTCCCAAAACACTTCAGCGAGCAGGCCTTTCTAATCGACCTGGCCCGGGTATTCTGGAATGATATTGACCTCATTCTGTGAGTAGAGGATGCCTGGTTATTCTTTAAAAGTGCTTTCCTCACCATCTTAAATAAGCATGGCCTCATTCAACAAATTTAGAACCAGGAACAGATAAGGCCCTTGGTTCACTCCAGACCTGACTGCCCTTGACCAGCACAAAAACATCCTGTGGCGTACTGCATTAGCATCGAATAGCCCCCGCGATATGCAACTTTTCAGGGAAGTCAGGAACCAATATACACAGGCAGATAGGATAGTAAAGGCTAGGTTTTTCAAACAGAAATTTGCATCTAATAGCACTAATTGCAAAAAGTTCTGGGACACTGTAAAGTCCATGGAGAATAAGAGTACCTCCTCCCAGCTGCCCACTGCACTGAGGCTAGGAAACACTGTCACCAGCGATAAATCCACGATAATTGAGAATTTCAATAAAAGTTTTCTACGGCTGGCCATGCTTTCCTCCTGTCTACCCCGACCCCGGTCAACAGCCCTGCACCCCTCACTGCAACTTGCCCAAGCCTCCCCATTTATCCATCACCCAAATCCAGATAGCTGATGTTCTAAAAGAGCGGCAAAATCTGGACCCCTACAAATCAGCAGGGCTAGACAATCTGGACCCTCTCTTAAAATTATCCGCCAAAATGATTGCAACCCCTATTACTAGCTTGTTCAACCTCTCTCTCATATCATCTGAGATCCCCAAAGATTGGAAAGCTGCTGCGGTCATCCCCAACTTCAAAGGGGGACCTATATCTATCGTACCCTGCCTTTCTAAGGTCTTTGAAAGCCAAGTTAACAAACAGATCACCGACCATTTCGAATCCCACTGTACCTTCTCCGCTATGCAATCTGGTTTCCGAGCTGGTTATGGGTACACCTCAGCCATGCTCAAGGTCCTAAACGACATCATAACCGCCATCGATAAGAGACAATACTGTGCAGCTGTATTCATCGACCTGGCCAACGCGTTCGACTCTGTCAATCACCACATTCTTATTGGCAGACTCAACAGCCTTTGTTTCTCAAATGACCGCCTCGTCTGGTTCACCAACTACTTCTCTGACAGAGTTCAGTGTGTCAAATCGGAGGGCCTGTTGTCCGGACCTCTGGGAGTCTCTATGGGGGTGACACACGGTTCAATCCTCGGGACAAGTATTTTCTCTGTATACATCAATGATGTCGCTCTTGCTGCTGGTGATTCTCTGATCCACTTCTACGCAGACGACACCATTCTGCATACTTCTGGCCCTTCTTTGGACACTGTGTTAACTAGCTAGGTAAAGCCCCGCCTTATCTCAGCTCACGGGTCACCATAGCAGCACCCACCCACAGAACGAGCTCCAGCAGGTATATTTCAAAGGTCACTCCTAAAGCCAATTCCTTCTTCGGCCGCCTTTCCTTCCAATTCTCTGCTGCCAATGACTGGAACGAACTGCAAAAATCACTGAAGCTGGAGACTCATATCTCCCTAACTAGCTTTAAGCACTAGCTGTCAGAGCAGCTCACAGATCACTGCACCTGTACATAGCCAATCTGTAAATAGTCCATCCAACTACCTCATCACCATATTGTTATTTATTTTGCTCCTTTGCACCCCAGTACTGCTACCTGCACACTAATTTTCTGCACATCTATCACCCCAGTGTTTAATTTGCCATACTGTAATAATTTTGCCTCTATGGCCTATTTATTGCCTCACCCCCTCTTATCCTACCTAATTTGCACACACTGTACATAGACCTTCTCTACTGTATTATTGACTGTATGTTTGTTTATTCCATGTGTAACTCTGTGTTGTTTGTGTCGCACTGCTTTGCTTTATCTTGGCCAGGTCGCAGTTGGCATCGTTCTCAGTGTCGCATTAGGGACGAGACACAATAATAACATCGTGATAAGATGTATGAGCACACAAAGCCATTTGCCCTTTATTCCCATCACAAAGGTGCTATGGCATTAGCGGGCACTAGAGTTCACGCACACGCATGCATCCACACACAAACACACACACGCATGCATCCACAAGCATGCATCCACACACACATGCATGCACAAACACGCACGCAATTGCCAGAAGCTTTTTCAAGTTTCCACCTTCTTACATATTGCACGCTTCTACTCTGGATAGCCATGTATTGGAGTGTAGTTCAACAGCATTCCCTCGGGCCTGCTATTGCTTGTGAAACACTCAACACTGTGAAGTGCAAGAGTGTGTACCTCTACATGTGGTGCCAGTATGACTTTCACAGTGAAACCAGTTCACGAACCCCCCCCCCCCCCCCCCCCCCCCCAGAAACACACCCACAAACACAGGGGGAAAGCCAAAGTAAGCACAAAGGGGTGTGTTTGAACGTACAAGTGTTCAAACGGTCTTTGTTGGCCTTTAATGCCCATCCTCAATGAATGGTGTGATTTGTTTTCATTCAGATCAAGTGTGTTGGGTGTTAGTTGACTTTATTGTACTATATTGTTGGTTAGGTTGAGCTTTGCAGGCTGAGGGCTCCACTGTACTCCTTACTCCATTGTAATTGTAAACTGTGACATTTGTGAAATGTCCTGATATGAGAAATCACTTTTGCTTAACAGTGAAGGAGTGCTAAAGGCAGTTGTTGTGGCCTTTTTTCTGTAAACCAGAGGACTCAAAATGTATCAACCTTGTCTTCTGAGTATGCTGCTGATTTTCACCATCTTTCCAAGTGCTAATGGGTTAGGAACTTGGACTTGTTTCTGCACAGGGCAAGAGTAAATGAGAAATTTTGGGCCTCTAACTAAGTGTTGGTTAATCTTGGTCCTGGGGACCCACAAGGTGTGTTGCAGCGATGTACAGATGTAAGCAATGTTTCCTCAAATGTTTTTTGACACTGAGCAAATTTCAGATATGCTGAGTGCAAACTTGAACATTGTGAAAAATCTGTGTTTTAACAGTGGCCAAGTAGGCTGCTGTGGATATTTGACCATAATGTAGGCCAATCAGAGTGGCCTACCATCAAAATTATTCCCCATACCATTATTACAGAATAACAGACAAAGTATGCTACCCTCTGCCTATTGGCTACTTAGCTTATTCGAGCATCTCTCAAAATACAATTCCGCCCCTTTAAGACATAAAAAAAAGTTATTTACTTGACTAGCATTTCAAATATGTATTGAAATGAACACATTTTGTTCTCTCGTAGAAAGCCATCACTTCCCTATTGCTGACTACAAATTATCTACATGGCAATGGTCTATTTGCATATAGGCCTACTGCAGCTCTGATTGGTTATGATGCACCAGTCTGTGTAGTGTATGGGCTGAGTCATGCTTGTCAGTGCAATGGAATCCTACTCTGATGCGTTCTGCCTACAACAAAATCTCTTGCATAGTTCCTTTTGTTTCGGTATGTTACATTGAACGTGGCTAATATTGCATTGACTAGTTCACAAATGCCATAGTAAAGGGAAACGTTGATAGTGTAAAGAAGGAAAACTGTAGAATAGTGGTCACCACTGAGTCAAAATGCAATCCGAGATCTACCACTGAGATTTTTTTTTACATTACTTAAAAAACATAAGGCGATGCAACATTAACCAATTAAAAACAGCACTTTAGCAATGAGGTTTATGCAGTAAGCTATAGGCCCAATATATTATCACTGCATATTGGCTTTGCTTGAATTGCCCGGCCAATGCATTGTTGTACAATTCTATTTCAAAATTTGAGGTAGGCTATATGATCACACTGGTAATAGATCCGTTGTTGTATTACTTTTGAGGCACAGCTAAGTGAGCATACATTTAAATAATTTGCTTTTTATTTTACTGGGCTGATGGTGCTTGCATCTGATGGTCAGTCTCTGCGGAGTGAGAGAGCAGCAGACTGCGGGTCCGCCTCTCAACATCCCTCTGCTCTCCCTTTCCTCCACTGACCAAAAAGGGACACCATCTTCCAGCTGAATATAGGTCAAATTAACATCCTACATCTGTACTAACTTATCACCTACTCATAAATCCCTTAATTAGTTGAGTCAGGTGTACTGGGTTGGAGAAAAAAGCTGCATACCCTGGGACTCTCCAGGACTAGGATTCAAGACCACAGCCTGTGATAGATTATCATTGTTGGATGCAGACAACGGTAATTGTAAAAAATTAAGCATAAATTGCAGTGAGAATAAAAAACTGCTAGCTACAGCATACTGGGTAACTTCCCCTGGCTCTTGGAATGAATGAGCAGTTTGACTAGTTGTGCACACTCAGGTTTTGTCTCCAAGCCAATTCCACTTAAGTGAAACACTTAAAAAATACATTTATCGCTTCATGCCTAAAGCAAACTATTAACAACTCCCAAGTATAATGTATGAAGTGTTCTACTCTAGGCAATACAGTCAAAATCCTAAATACTATGGTACTTTCAAAAGTACTTATATGTCAGACTTTTAAAACAAGACTGTCAACTTCTGATATACAGTACCAGTTAAAAGTTTGGACACACCAACTCATTCCAGGGTTTGTCTTAATTTTTTTAATGTTTTACAATGTAGAATAATAGTGAAGACATCAAAACTATGAAATAACTAATATGGAATCATGTAGTAACCAAAAAAGTGTTAAACAAATCAACATTTATTTTAGATTTTAGATTCTTCAAAGTAGCCACCTTGACAGCTTTGCACACACTCTTCACCTGGAATGCTTTCACCTGGAATGCTGAGCACTTGTTGGCTGCTTTTACTCCATCACTCTCCTTTGTTACATAACCCTTACATAGCCTGGAGGTGTGTTGGGTCATTGTCCTGTTGAAAAACAAATTATAGTCCCACTAAGCGCAAACCAGATGGGATGGCGTATTGCTGTGGTAGCCATACTGGTTAAGTGTGCCTTGAATTCTAAATAAATCACACAGTGTCACAAGCAAATCACCCCCACACCATCACACCTCCTCCTCCATGCTTCACAGTGTAAACCACACATGTGGAGATCATCCGTTCACCTACTCCGAGTCTAACAAAGACACGGCAGTTGGAATTAAAAATCTAAAATTTGGACTCATCAGACCATAGAACAGATTTTCACCAGTCTAATGTCCATTGCTCGTCTTTCTTGGCCCAAGCAAGTCTACTTATTATTGGTGTCCTTTAGTAGTGGTTTATTTGCAGCAATTCGACCACGAAGGCCTGATTCACGCAGTCTCCCATGAACAGTTGATGTTGAGATGTCTGTTACTTGAACTCTATGAAACCATTTATTTGGGCTGCAATCTGAAGTGCAGTTAACGCTAATGAACTTATCCTTTGCAGCAGAGGTAACTCTGGGTCTTCCTTTCCTGTGGCGGTCCTCATGAGAGACAGTTTCATCATAGCACTTGATGTTTTTTGCGACTGACTGGAAGAAACTTTCAAAGTTCTTGACATTTTCCGTATTGACTGACCTTCATGTCTTAAAGTAATGGACTGTTTCTCTTTGCTTATTTGAGCTGATCTTGCCATATTGGACTTGGTATTTTACCAAATAGGGCCATCTTCTGTATACCACCCATACCTTGTCACAACACAACTGATTGGTTCAAACGCATTAATTCCACAAATTCACTTTTAACAAGGCACACCTGTTAATTGAAATGCATTCCAGGTGACTACCTAATGAAGCTGGTTGAGAGAATGCAGTGTGCAAAGCTGTCATCAAGGGAAAGAGTGGCTACTTTGAAGAATCTCAAATATAAAATACATTTTCATTTGTTCAATACTTTTTTTGGTTACTACATGACTCCATATGTCTTATTTCATAGTTTTGATGTCTTCAATGTAGGAAATAGTAAAAAAATAAAGAAAAACCCTTGAATGAGTAGGTGTGTCCAAACTTTTGACTGGTACATGGTGTTGAAATCAATAATGAGGTTGTTTTCAGGGTGGAGATTTATTTGCCTATTTTGTCTTAAAGTACTAAAGCAACAGGGATTGAATTAGGGGTAGTTTTACAATGTACTATCTTAATATAGGAAGCAGCATACACATAGAACAGCTTTCTATTCCAAATAATGATGAAAGAGCAACCAATTATTCAGAAAGTAAAATATGCCCAACCAATGTGATAGGATGGCAGCATTTGGTCCTTAAAGATGCTCCCAATTTCATTGCATGCAGCTAGATACTTTTTTGTTTCGATCATTGAAGCCAAGGGTCTTGATTGTCAATGATTATTGTTGATTATTTATTAGTGTGGTATCTCTTGTTCTGTTATTGCATTAAATTGCAAAAGTTGCCACGATTACCTGATGCGGAAATATACGGAAATCCAATATTCCAATAACTCGAGACAGCTATGACACAGCAGTCGATACACGTCAAAACGTTATTACTAAAACATGCTGCTTTCGTCATGGTAACAGCAGGCCAAATCCACTTCATTTTTGTAATGTAATGCTACAACATCCCATTGATACACATTACTAACCCTTCTGATGGGATAATGGACTGCACACCCACTTTTAACCTGTGGTATTTTAACCTAGGGTATTGACATTTGAATCTGCTCAGGATGGTATTACGGCACCATAACTGTTATGCACTGAAGCTAAACACCAACATTCAGAAAAGGTCAGGAAATGCTTGGGGTGACTGACTGTCAGAGAAACAGACAGGCAGAGACTTATGTATCACTCCATGCATGCTCTGTGTGTCAACAGCTGGGCCATGAAGTTTGTACATACCAGGGAGGGGTAAGGGCAGCATTGAGTTACACATTTTGCTTGTTAGATACACCAACATGCATGCCTTCAGTACTGCACATGAACACCAGCTCAGCTCAAAAAAAGCTATTCAGTAGGATTGCCGAGCTAGGATCAAACCCCAGCCCGTCCCCCGTCCCTTTAATGTCAATGTGATTCACTATCAACTAATTTTAATATGAAACACACACTGACTACATGTCCCAGACTAGATTACGCATACTTTTCTGTTTGTGTGTGTGCTAGGCTTACTGTTATTGTTTCGATTATTAGAATTAGATATTAGCACAGCTGGAGCCGGGTTGTTTACATGTCACCCTTATGACAAAAAAGGTGCACATTCTATTACAGATTTAATTTGATTGTATGATATACCTAATATGTGTTTTGGCTTGGGTGTCCCATTGTTTAGGTATTTTCAATTGCGGCATAAAATATCAAATTAAAGAGAACGTAGATTTGGAAGGCCAAGCCCATCTCTGCCTTGGCCTACCCAAACTCATACCCTCTCCCCTGTGTGTGTCACTGGGCTAGAAAGTCCCAGTCACCAGAGCACAGCTCTGACTGGCTGTAGTCACAGGACCGCCACACAGAAACAGCAAACCACACCCAGTCAGATGTTTTTGCGTGACTTGATCTTTCGTTCTTTCTTTTGTTCTTTCTTTTGTTCTTTCTTTCTTTCTTTCTTTCTTTCTTTCTACTGAAATGTCAATACTATAGGTTAAAAGGGCATCAACTCAAATGTCTATGCAATTCTAAACAAGGTGTTGTGAACTGAAGTTGGTCAAATCAGTCAGAGTAAATGAGTATACTACTGCCAAAAATAGTAATATACATTGTTCATTTATGTGTAAGACTGTACTCTAGGATTTGGAACTTGACCACCCTGTAGACATGTATACACTTTATTATTTGCATATGCCCTAAGAAAATCATTTTGTTCAAGCCTCTCTAACTCCCCCTGTTGCACCTGTGTGTGTGTATTGTGTCTATACAATAGGTTTGCCTTTTCTGATAAGCCATGCTTTTTTTAAAGTTCTGTAAACACATAAAGATGTCTCCCACACATAGTGACACTACAATAAAGTATCTCCAAGTTTGTACTGCATTGTACTTCATTCACTTTCTCGTAGCTCTGTGACAGAAAGCTAGACTCCTTCTTGAAGAGACCTCTTGTAAAAGGCAATTGATCCCAACTCCTCGTCTACTCTCTTCTCATCTCTCCAATCTCCCGCACAACTCTCTCTCTCCCCTTTGAACAGAAGCAGGGTGTGTCAGGGCTTACATCCACTCAATCCTTCCCTACCAGTCTGACAGGATGTGCCACTCCTGCCAGCCACAGCCTCAGGGAATCAAGGGAGAAGGAGGAGGAGTGGGCAGTGAGACGGAAAGAGAGTGAAGGTAAAAGTGGGTCACCCTGTTTCAGGTGAATGCTCCTCCCCTTGACTCTAGAGCAGGATAAAACCAGCGAGGTGTCAGCCAGATCGTCACTTGAGGAACTTGACTCTCCTTTTTGAAGCCTCCTTGTCCTTATTCCATTGCTCTCTCTTTTGAGAATTCAGGCTTGTAAAGCAGAGTCAACACTACCCTAAAGTTGCAACCATGAGCTTCAGGACAAGCTACAGAAGCGGCGGCAGCAGCATGGGCGGCGGCATGGGGGGCAGCACCACCATTCGCAAGAGTTTCACCAGCCAGTCCTTGGCTGCTCCCGGATCCACCCGGATGAGCAGCGGGTCTGTCCGCCATTCTGGCGCCGGGTTCGGTGGTGGCATGGGTATGGGTGGAGGCAGCGGCTTCAGCAGCAGCAGCAGCGCAGGTGGCTACGGTGGTGGTCTCGGCGCTGGCTATGGTGGTGGTATGGGTGGCGGATTCCATGGCGCCACCATCACAGCTGTCACAAGCAACCAGAGCCTGCTGGCACCACTGAACCTGGCGATCGACCCCAACATCCAGGTTGTCCGCACCCATGAGAAGGAGCAGATCAAGACCCTCAACAACCGCTTTGCCTCCTTCATCGATAAGGTCAGTTCCTTTCTGTTAACCTGTGCATCTTCACCTTGCCTGTACTTCAAATGCTAAGCATTCACATCAATATCAACTGCACACAATTTTACTGTCTATACTGAAGTGCACAAAATAAGTGCCTGTACACTGTTCTTTTGACTTCATCATGCACTGAAATGAAACATTCTGAACCCTGTGTTCAGAATGCTATCATGGTGCTTCTCCCTTCCAGCTATACTATCTGCAGGCTTCCATGTCAGACTGTTGTCATGTAACCAAATAGATAATTGACATTGACCACCACCATGAAATACTTTAAGTTTGTATTGACGTGCAATGATCACAATCAATAGAGTAAACCAGAAAGATGACAAATACAAGTTAGCGTTGGCTTTCACCTCACATATTAGCTTGCTAATATAACAGCATAGCATTTATTGGCTGTATAGAGCTGAGTAAAGCTGCTCTCCAAATGCAGGCATGTTTATGTTTCTGCTGACAGCCCTTATGTCACATATGTCATATCTCCCACAATTTACACTCTGACATAAGAAATAGATAGTAAGACAAGGGAGCTGTAAATCTTATCTCTACTGCTGAATCTGTCAATTAATGATGACCTTTGGGATTAGAAAATGGTATATACTGTGCAGAGGCTGTTTCTGATTATGCCCATTTGTGTTGGGCTTTCACAAAAGTTGTAAAAGGACCCCACCCAGGAGTAAACAATAATACAATAAAGATAGCCTGAAGCCTTGTCAGGTCCTGTGACTTTAACGGCCTCTTTGGCTGCTATCTAAACAAGGGTGGAGACCCATCTCTCCCTCTGACTCAACCATCGCATGCCTGCAGGGTGTGGTTGTGTGGACAGAGTGCCCACATAGTCCAAACTCTTTGGTTTTTTTAAAAGTCTGGAATGAATGCGTGGCCTTCAGAGTGAAACAGAGCAAAAGAGATGACTCATAGCTATGAGAGATAGGTAAAACACCCACAGTGAGTTAGGGTTAATCCCACATACACACAGTGAGCCACTCCTTGTCAGGGAAAGTTTAGATATGCTTTGGCATGCCAATAAACACTCTCTCACTGGCCCTGTTTTGTTTTGAGGGTGAACAATGAGAGCTACACATCTCAGGGCAGATTATCGATGGGATTAAGATTAATTTGACCTCCCAGGATGTTGGCTTCTCAGACTCTGTGTTTACCCCTAGATTACCATATGTCATCATCACTTATATCAACAAAGTCTTGGACAGGTTGTGGCTGTTCAAACACAAACCTGTGATGCTATCTATGCAGGTACAGATGTGGATTTTACTGCAAGTCTGCTACAAGGTTGACCCAGGAGAAGTTATGTTTTTGCCACACCCTTGGAGCACCATTCTTTCCACTTCCTTTTAAAACATCTACAGAAGTCTACCCAGGAGAAAGACTGACAATTAAATCGTAATGTAGAGTCTATGAAGCCTTATTCATGGATCCATCCATCACACTTTATCATTCATTAATGACCACATTCATCCATTTATTCACTCACTCACTGACCAAATCAAATCAAATCAAATGTATTTATATAGCCCTTCGTACATCAGTTGATATCTCAAAGTGCTGTACATAAACCCAGCCTAAAACCCCAAACAGCCAGCAATGCAGGTGGCTAGGAAAAACTCCCTAGAAAGGCCGAAACGTAGAGAGGAACCAGGCTATGTGGGGTGGCCAGTCCTCTTCTGGCTGTGCCGGGTGGAGATTATAACAGTACATGGCCAAGATGTTCAAATGTTCATAAATGACCAGCATGGTCCAATAATAATCACAGGCAGAACAGTTGAAACTGGAGCAGCAGCACGGCCAGGTGGACTGGGGACAGCAAGGAGTCATCATGTCAGGTAGTCCTGAGGCATGGTCCTAGGGCCTACTGACCATTTCCCTTTTGTCCATGCAGGTTCATGCACATTCATTCATTCATCCACCCATTCATTAATTTGTTTGCTCGTGCTTTTCTTCCTCTTTTCCTTCCTTCCTTCCTTCCTTCCTTCCTTCCTTCCTTCCTTCCTTCCTTCCTTCCTTCCTTCCTTCCTTCCTTCCTTCCTTCCTTCCTTCCTTCCTTCCTTCCTAAGTTTCAGTCAATGGCACTGACCATTTCCCTTTTGTCCCTGCAGGTGCGTTTCTTGGAGCAGCAGAACAAGATGCTGGAGACCAAGTGGAGCCTCCTGCAGGACCAGACCACCACACGCTCCAACATCGACGCCATGTTCGAGGCCTACATCTCCAACCTGCGCAGACAGCTGGACGGCCTGGGCAATGAGAAGATGAAGCTGGAGGGGGAGCTGAAGAACATGCAGGGTCTGGTTGAAGACTTCAAGAACAAGTAAGTTGTCTATATGTCGGATGTGCATGAAAAGTAGACAACTGGCCATATTAGTATAAGCAATAGTTTGTTTAACCTTAGTGTAACTAGCAACCAGACCGATGACTTTGCATGATATATTTCCCTTCGTTTTTTTCACCAGGTATGAAGATGAAATCAACAAGCGCGCCTCAGTAGAGAACGAGTTTGTCCTGCTGAAGAAGGTATGTGAGATAACATATCTCTCCATAACTCATGTCACAGTTATTACATCATCCATTAACTCCTCTCTCTCCTTCTCCAGGATGTTGACGGTGCTTACATGAACAAGGTGGAGCTGGAGGCCAAGGTTGACGCTCTACAGGATGAGATCAACTTCCTCAGGGCCGTCTACGAGGCGGTACGAACCATTAATGAACTTTTCACATTTACCATACAACACATACTGTAGATCTTCAATATCAGAATCTTGGAGAGCTTCAACACTACATCATGATAGCATGAGTGTTAGTCAGTGAATTACATACCGGATGAAATCTAAAGGTTTCTCTTCATCCTCTCTTGGTTCTTCAGGAGCTGCGTGAGCTGCAGGGCCAGATCAAGGACACCTCTGTGGTGGTAGAGATGGACAACAGCCGTAACCTGGACATGGACTCCATTGTCGCTGAAGTGCGCGCCCAGTACGAGGACATCGCCAACCGCAGCAGAGCTGAGGCCGAGACCT
This sequence comes from Oncorhynchus mykiss, assembly GCF_013265735.2. Taxonomy (NCBI): domain Eukaryota; kingdom Metazoa; phylum Chordata; class Actinopteri; order Salmoniformes; family Salmonidae; genus Oncorhynchus; species Oncorhynchus mykiss. The sequence continues at coordinate 75,487,775 of NC_048571.1, read as the reverse complement.
GGTACAAGCAGAAGGTAAGCCAAGACCAGCTTTCAATTGCAAGATCAAAATATATTAACATAGTTTACCAGAACACGTTCATGCAAAATAAGCAACATTGCTGTGAGCACTTCATCAATCTTCACCACCCTCCTTTTCATTCTCTTATATTTCCTCCCATATTTTCTCAGTATGAAGAGATGCAGAGCTCTGCTGGACAGTATGGTGAAGACCTCCGCTCAACCAAGACTGAGATCGCTGAGCTGAACCGCATGATCGCTCGTCTCCAGAACGAGATTGAGTCCGTCAAGGGTCAGGTGAGGGTGCAATCTCATTTCAGAACCTCCTTTGAGAGGATTGACCATAAATGCCTGATGTCCAAGCAAGATGGTTCATAGCACTAGCGTATTACCATTAGCCACAATTATATACATGTATTTTGAATGAGAGGCTTGCTAACAGCAAAGGCTAATGCTAATGCGAAATGTTCTCTTACCACAGCGGGCCAACCTTGAGGCTCAGATCGCTGAGGCAGAGGAACGCGGTGAGCTGGCAGTGAAGGACGCCAAGCTCCGAATCAGGGACTTGGAGGATGCTCTCCAGAGAGCCAAGCAGGACATGGCCCGCCAGGTGCGCGAGTACCAGGAGCTGATGAATGTCAAGCTGGCCCTGGACATTGAGATTGCCACTTACAGGAAGCTGCTGGAGGGAGAGGAGAGCAGGTGAGTGAAAGCGGAAGCTGGATAGTTGAGATGTTAACCTCTTAGCTTAGCATGTTAGCAATGTTACTTAGCAACTTTCTATCCAAAGTTCGCTAACATTGCACTTATCTGTTCACAGAATATCCTCGGGTGGTGCATCTGCAACAATCCATGTGCAGCAGAGCTCTGGTGGCAGTAATACCATTTTTGATATAATTTCTCATTGTGTCACCATATAAGACATAGGCATGCTCTTCACACTTCAGCTTTAGAACCTTTTCTGTTATTCTGACTAACACACACCAAGTTTGACATGCATCATTGACACCAGAATATCCTCTAGCTTTACAGCAGATTAAACTGATCCCACTGTCTCTCTGTACCCAGACTACTCCAGCGCAGGCTCAGGTGGATTCGGCTATGGTGGCGGCAGCAGCAGCTACGGCGGCGGCAGCAGCAGCTATGGTGGCGGCAGCAGCAGCTACGGCAGCGGCGGTGGTGCCACAATCACCAAGTCCATGACATCCACCAGCTCCAGCAGGCGTTTCTAGAGACAGTCAACTCTCCACCCAAACCAGACCCATACCAATCCACGGTGCTACGCAGTAATCTTAGACCTACACAGCTGATTTACAGTCGGATTGATGACCTGTATTTACGTTTATTTTTCAATCCCTCCCAAGACAAAAAAAAGAAGAATGGGCAAGTTGAATTACACTGCCTTGGTAGATTCACTGGAAAACAATGAAAGTATCACTGTTATTTCAGGAACAATACCTGTTCTCCCCTGTATTATTCACCATAATTCACAGGTAACCAATAATGTACAAGTGCCAGTTCCTCACAAGGCCAACATTTCTATATTTCTGCACTGATGTTTAAGGAATATAAATGGAAAAAGAAAAAGAAAATGTGTGAAAACGTAAACCAACCTTAAAGAAAGCTAGCTAAGGATCTACTCTGTACCTTTGTCAGCTTGTAGCTTGCATCTACATGTATCAGTGGTTGTAGGACATATTGCTCTAGCTTCATACTCATAGATGGCAGTGTCATGGTCATAATCAATTAACTTTGGGCACTTGCTGATTTGGCAGCTGAATGGAGAAAACCATTGACACTATGTGGTGCTATGAACAAGTGATGCCTTCATATTCCTTTTAGGTGATTTATGTATGCTATGAAAGTGATGATGTGTCACATTATGCTGCTGAGGGGAGAACAGCTCATAATAATGGCTGGAATGGAGTGAATTTAATGCTATCACATGGAAACTATGTGTTTGAGTTCTATACCATTACATTACTATGAGTCCGTCCTTCCCAGTTAAGGTGCCACCAACCTCCTGTGGTGTTGTCATAACAAAAATAGGCCTTTTTTGCTAACACATGACATGTCTCTTTCATAGTGTACTGAAGTAGAAGGAACAGTAGTCAATCTTCAGTCACATAACTCAAAAGGATATACTTGTTTGTCAGAGGTTTACATTTTAGAGAAGTTTCCTGTTAATAGTTTTTTCTTTGCTTGGTTTTGCTTTTATTACCATTAGAAGGAAATAATGTTGTGACCAGATTCTACATAATTTGTGACAATTGACTTAACACCAAAAATAACTAAATTAATTAATTTGAGATCTTAAATCACTGTCTCTAGTGTGTGAAATGTTTGCCTTTTTTCTGAATTTTGTGTACTTCACATGCCTCTCTGGCACCATCTAGCTGTGCCTTCTTTGATCAAACTTCAATGTTGAGCATTCTGGAATTTCAGATAATTAAACTCCATTAAACTGATATTACTTTTTATTTATATTATTAAGAGTCGATCGACACACCCATGCGTCAATCTTAGTAACAACAATTTCCCCCAATTTTTATCTTGTCTCAATGCTGCAACTCCCCAACGGGCTCGGGAGAGGCAAAGGTCAAGTCATTCGTAGTCCGAAACATGAACCGCTAAACCGCGCTTCTTAACACCCGTCTGCTTAACCCGGAAGCCAGCCGCACCAATGTGTCGGAGGAAACACCGTTCACCCGGCGACCGAGATCAGCCTGCAGGCACCCGGCCCGCCATCACTAGAGCGCGATGAAGTAAAGCCCCCCCTGCAAAACAATCCCCTAACTCGGACGACACTTAGCCAATTGTGCACCCGCCCTATGTGACTCCTGATCACAGCCCGGGATCAAACCCGGGTCTGTAGTGATGCCTATAGCACTGCGATGCAGTACCTTAGACCACTGCGCCTCTCGGGGGGCCAAGAGATATGTTTTTGCATGGGCTGCGTCCTAATCCACCGCATCCGCCTATGTCGGCCTTCCGAATCTGCAATGGAAGGTGGCCTAGCTACAGAAGTGTTTGTCAGACCATGAGACATCCTGAAAATTGTTCTTCTCATGATAAATGTGTTATTCAATGCCTTTCTATGGGCTGTAGTAGTAAAGGTCAAATTCAATATTCACTGCTCAAAAAAATAAAAGGGAACACTAAAATAACACATCCTAGATCTGAATTAATGAAATATTCTTATTAAATACTTTTTTCTTTACATAGTTGAATGTGCTGACAACAAAATCACACAAAAATGATCAATTGAAATCAAATTTATCAACCCGTGGAGGTCTGGATTTGGAGTCACACTCAAAATTAAAGTGGAAAACCACACTACAGGCTGATCCAACTTTGATGTAATGTCCTTAAAACAAGTCAAAATGAGGCTCAGTAGTGTGTGTGGCCTCCACGTGCCTGTATGACCTCCCTACAATACTTTGTCATGCTCCTGAGGAGGTGGCGGATGGTCTCCTGAGGGATCTCCTCCCAGATCTGGACTAAAGCATCCGCCAACTCCTGGACAGTCTGTGGTGGATGGAGCGAGACATTATGTCCCAGATGTGCTCAATTGGATTCAGGTCTGGGGAACGGGCGGGCCAGTCCATAGCATCAATGCCTTCCTCTTGCAGGAACTGCTGACACATTCCAGCCACATGAGGTCTAGCATTGTCTTGCATTAGGAGGAACCCAGGGCCAACCGCACCAGCATATGGTCTCACAAGGGGTCTGAGGATTTCATCTCAGTACCTAATGGCAGTCAGGCTACCTCTGGCGAGCACATGGAGGGCTGTGCGGCCCCCCAAAGAAATGCCACCCCACACCATGACTGACCCGACGCCAAACCGGTCATGCTGGAGGATGTTGCAGGCAGCAAAACGTTCTCCACGGTGTCTCCAGACTGTCACGTCTGTCACATGTGCTCAGTGTGAACCTGCTTTCATCTGTGAAGAGCACAGGGCGCCAGTGGTGAATTTGCCAATCTTGGTGTTCTCTGGCAAATGAAAAACGTCCTGCACGGTGTTGGGTTGTAAGCACAACCTCCACCTGTGGACGTAGGGCCCTCATACCATCCTCATGGAGTCTGTTTCTGACCGTTTGAGCAGACACATGCACATTTGTGGGCAAACTGAGGTCACCCGTTTAGAAGTCAAAGCATTTGGTGTCTCCCGCTTCTGGACACGATATGGCAGCTCCAGTTGAGGTTGTGAGGAGAGCCGCGATGAGGCCAACATTCGGTTTGTACCATTCTGTTGAAAGGGGGAGATAAAAAAGGGTTACTGTGAAATCTGAGCATTGGGTATGTAGTGTAAGATAATTCAGGCAGTCATTACTCAAGTGGATTACACTGTATGGAAGTGGGGTAAGTTGAGCCCAAAGGGGTAAATTGAGACACCCTTGTTTCTAGGAAACCATACACAAAATTAATCATTTGATATTTAGGAAGAGGTCATCATTTCATGGAGACTGTGAAGGACAAAACCACATGACAAAAAGTGGTAAGCAAGTTCGGCACATGAAGGGATGTTCACCAAGTCAGTTAATTTATTGTATTAGAGGTTGCCTAGTTAAATAAAGGTAAAATAAAAGAAATGTAAAGGAACAACCCCGCCACCCCAAAAAGAACTGTAAAGGAACAACCCCGCCACCCAAAAAGAACTGCTCATAAAATGCAACTAACTGGATTTATGTCAACTCTGTTAGACACCATAAAAGGCATTTCATTTTTACAATTGTTGTTCATTATAAACTGGGTGGTTTGAGTCCTGAATTCTGATTGGCTGAAAGCCATGGTATATCAGACCGGGTAGTTTGGATACTGGATACTGATGGGCTAAAACAGCAATTAGCCGTGTGTATGTGAGACCGTATACCATGACTATGACATTTAGCCTTTTCACCTTTATATCGTTGTGCCTTTCACCTCGATAAAATGGCTTCATCAACAATAGTTAGACATGCCAAAATAAGCCTTTAGATTAACTTGAGAGAAACCGAAACTAAAAGGACATTGTGAGCTAACAAGCTAACACAGTGGGCACTTACCTGCTACACTGACTGTTGTGCAGAAAAAGGGTGCATTGTGAGTTTGGAAACACAACATAAACGGAGCTGAACATAATTCTACAGGACTTGTATGGTTCAGTGAGAATCAGGAATGCCAAAGAATATAGGATTGTTTAGCAGCTACGCTGGTTTGAACTGACATATAACAACCCCTTTCTCATTTGGCATAGTATACAGAATGACACCAAATTCACAACGTACAACCAATGTGTCTGTCGACGTAAGGTACATGTCAGGTACACAAAAGAGCCAATGAGAGTGAACACCCACCGCAAAAATGCTGAAAAAGATCTGCAAAATAGCTGGCACGTCACAGATTTACACAAACCACTGTCTTCGAAACACCATGATCCAGAAACTGTTGGGTGACAGAGATACGAAAAATAGTGTCTGTTAGAAGACACAGATTTGAAACCTCTCCAAATCTGGAAGTGGTGGAGTGTGATATACGGCCAATATACCATGGCTAAGGGCTGTGTCCAGGCACTCCGTGTTGCATCGTGCATAAGAACAGGCGTGGTATATTGACCATGTACCACATCTCCTCGGCCTTATTGCTTAATTGTACAATGGATGGTTTGGGATTCCCATTGTTAGAGCCTATCCTGCCCATGATATATGAGACAACATACACACACATTCATTAACAGTGCCTTTGTTTATGTCATTACCTAGCAACACACTGTTGCTACTACTACTACTACTACTACTACTACAAATACTACTACTACGACACAGTCTCCTCTGAACAGTTGATGTTGAGATGTGTCTGTTACTTGAACTCTGAAGCATTTATTTGGGCTGCAATTTATGAGGCTGGTAACTCTAAAGAACTTATCCTCTGCAGAAGAGGTAACTGTGTCTTCCATTCCTGTGGTGGTCCTCATGAGAGCCAGTTTCATCATAGCACTTGATGGTTTTTGCGACTGCACTTGGAGAAACTTTAAAAGTTATTGTAATGTTCTGTATTGACTGACCTTCAGGTGGAAAAGTAATGATGGACTGTTGTTTCTCTTTGCTTATTTGAGCTGTTCTTGCCATAATATGGACGTGGTCTTTTACCAAATAGGACTACCTCCCCTACCTTGTCACAGCACAACTAATTGGCTGAAATGCAATGAGGAAAATGTACTTTTAAGAAGGCACACCTGTTAATTGCAATGCATTCCAGGTGACTATCTCATGAAGATGGTTGAGAGAATGCCAAGAGTGTGCAAAGCTGTCATCAAGGTAAAGGGTGGTTATTTGGAGAATCTCAAATATAACATATGTTTTGATTTGTTTAACACTTTTTTGGTTACTACATGATTCCATATGTGTCATTTCATAGTTTGGATGTCTTCACTATTGTTCTACAATGTAGAAAATATAAAAAAATAAAGAAAAACCATTGAATGAATAGGTAATCTTAAACGTATGACCGGTAGTGTACATAAGGTCATTTTTCAGATTGGGATTATTTGAGCCAGACAAGGGCATTTCTGACAAATTAATAATATGGAAAGTATTTAGAAAATTCACCCCCAAAATATTTTCCTTTTAGAAGATGCCCCTGCATGTACATTTTAAGATAAAATAATGCAACAAAATAAAAACAGTTTCCTTACTTTGTCTCAACTTTCAATAATCTTTCAATAATATCTTAGCAAATTTCCTGCTATTCTACACATTTTGCAGTTTGAAAGCAAATGTTCTGTAATTCAAAAATGTATTTCATGGCTTATGATGTGTTCATATGCTATCTGAGGGGCCCGACCTCCAGGGGTGTGTAGGTGTGCTACGCCAGTGCAGACGGCGCTATTATTCCTTATGTCGTTTTTCAACTACTGCTTTAGACTGCCTACTATTTGGTATTACAATCTTAATAGTTATGCTGCCATATCGTAGCCAATGTTTGCAATGATGATGAGAAAAAACAATAAAATGGCCTCCCGAGTGGCACAGCGGTCTAAGGAACTGCATCGCAGTGCTTGAGGCTTCACTACAGATCCGGGTTCGATCCCTGGCTGTGTCGCAGCCAGTCGCGACCGGGAGACCAATGAGGCAAAGCACAATTGGCCCAGCATCGTCCAGGTTAGGGGAAGGTTTGGCCGGCCGGGATGTCCTTGTCCCATCGCACTCTAGTGACTCATGTGGCGGGTCGGGCACATGCACGCTGACACAGTTTCCTCCGACATATTGGTGCGGCTGGCTTCTGGGTTAAGCAAGCAATGTGTCATGAAGCAGTGCGGCTTGGCAGGGTCATGTTTCGACATTCGCCTCTCCAGAGGTGAATGGCTCTTGACCTTCGCCTCTCCCGAGTCCGTACGGGTGTTGCAGAAATGGGAAAAGACCGTTACTACCAATTGGATATCACGAAATTGGGGAGAAAAAAAGGGTAAAAAGTACTCAAGAGTAGGCCTGGCTCACAGTCTGCATTCCAATGAATCCCAATGTTGTTTGATGGGGTTGAGGTCAAGGCTCTGTGCAGGCCAGTCAAGTTCTTCCACACGATCTCGATAAACCATTTCTGTATGGACCTTACTTTGGGCACGGGGGCACTGAAACAGGAAATGCCCTTCCCAAACTGTTTCCACAAAGTTGGAAGCAGATAATGTAATTTCATCCTGTAACATTAAGATTTCCCTTCACTGGAACTAAGGGGCTTAGCCCAAACCATGAAAAACACCCCTAGACCATTATTCCTCTTCCACCAAACATTACAGTTCGCACTATGCATTCAGGCAGGTAGCGTTCTCTTGGCATCTGCCAAATCCAGAGACCAATGGCGGCGAACTTTATATCACTCCAGCCGACACTTGGCATTGCACATGGTGAACTTAGGCTTGTGTGTGGCTGCTCGGCCATTGAAACCCATTTCATGAAACTCCCGACAAACTGTTCTTGTGCTGACGTTACTTCCAGAGGCAGTTTGGAACAAGGTAGAAAATGTTGCAAACGAGAACAGACTGTTTTTACACGATTCGTGCTTCAGCACTCGTCGGTCCCGATCTGTCAGCTTGTGTGGCCTTCTACTTCGTGGCTTAGCCGTTGTTGCTCCTAGATGTTTCCACTTCACAATAACAGCACTTGCAGTTGACCGGGGAAGCTCTAGCAGGGCATCCTATGACGGTGCCTCGTTGAAAGTCCCTGAGCTCTTCAGTAAGGCCATTCTACTGCCAATGTTTGTCTATGGAGATTGCATGGCTATGTGCTCGATTTTACACACCTGTCAGTATTGGGTGTGGCTGAAATAGCCATATCCACTAAATCGAAGGGGTGTCCACTGTAACATCCACAGTTGCTTAGTTTGCTTATGTTTATAATAACCTCTCTGGTACAAGGTGGGACAACAGCCAGTGAAATTGCAGGGCGCCAAATTCAAACCAACAGAAATCCCATAATTAAAATTCCTCAAACATACAAGTATTATACACCATTTTAAAGATAAACGTCTTGTAAATCCAACCACAGTGTCCGATTTCAAATAGGCTTCACGGCGAAAGCACATCAAACGATTATGTTAGGTCAGCGCCTAGTCACAGAAAAAAATTATCCAGCCAAGGAGAGGGCTCACAAAAGTCAGAAATAGCGATTACATTCATCACTTTCCTTTGATGATCTTCATCAGATGGCACTTACAGGACTTCATGTTACACAATAAATGTGAGTTTTGTTCGATAAAATTTATCTTTATGTCCAAAAACCTAATTTGAAATTGGTGTGTTATGTTCAGAAATGCATTGTCTCAAACAAACATCCGGTGAAAGTGTTGAGAGCCACATCAAATAACAGAAATACTCATCATAAACATTGATAAAAGCTACAAGTGTTAAACATACGAATGAAGATAAATTTCTCCTTAATGCAATCGCTGTGTCAGATTTCAAAAAGGCTTTACGGCGAAAGCACACTTTGCGATTATGTTAGGTCAGCGCCTAGCCACAGAAACCCATACAGCCATTTTCCAACCAAGGAGATTGCTCACAAAAGTCAGAAGTAGCATTAAAATTAATCACTCACCTTTGATGATCTTCATCTGGTGGCACTCCCAGGTCTCCATGTTAGACAATAAATGTTTGTTTTGTTCGATAATATCCCTCTTTATGACTAAAAACCTCCTTTTTGTTTGCGCGTTTTGTCCAGTAATCCAAATGCAGAAGGCACTAAGTCCAGACGAAAAGTTTTTAAAAAGTACGATAAAAGTTCGTAGAAACATGCCAAACGATGTTTAAAATCAATCCTCCGGTTGCTTTTGTTATAAATAATCGATCATATTTAAACCGGACAAAAGCTTCGTCAATAGAAAAGGAGAAACAAGAAAGGCGCGTTCCCGATCAGGTGCATGGCTGATGTCTGGAAATTTCCACTGTCCACTGATTGAAGGTGCTGTATCTCCCTCATTTTTCAGAATAAAAGCCTGAAACAATGCCCAAAGACTGGCCACACGTAGAAGAAAACATAGAGCTTGTGAACTGGGTCTAGGTTTGTATGGTGGATAGGCTTTCAATGGAAAAACAGCCTTTCAAAATAATAGTACTTCCTGGTTGGATTTTCCTCTAGTTTTTGCCTGCCATGTCCGTTCTGTTATACTCACAGACATTATTTTAACAGTTTTGGAAACTTTAGAGTGTTTTCTATCCAAATCCACTAATTATATGCACATCCTAGCTTATGGGCCTGAGTAGCAGGCAGGTTAATTTGGACGCTTTTCATCCGGAGGTGAAAATACTGCCCCCTGCCCAAGACAGGATAACTGAGGTTGGGCGTTTGTATACTTTAACTCAACTTTACTCAGAAGTATGCTGGCGCCAGAGAGGATCACTGCCGTTTTATTGGCTCTGAACCAACCACGCTATTTTGTTAGTTTTTTCGCATTGTTAGTTACTTATTTTGTACATAATATTGCTGCTACCATCTCTTATGACCGAAAAGAGCTTCTGGACATCAGGACAGCGATTACTCACCTTGAATTGGATGAAGAATTTTTCTTTTTTAATGAGTCGGACAAGAGAGATTCATTCGCCATTCGCAGGAGAAAGAGACAGAGATTTTGCGGAAGGAGATTGGGGTGTCAGACGACGAGTGGCTAATCTGCCTTTGCCACACGTACTGTTAGCCAACGTACAATCATTGGAAAATAAAATAAGAACTAAAAGCACGTATATACAACCAACGGGACATTAAAAACTCTAATATCACTGAGTCGTGGCTGAACGACGACATTAATAACATACAGCAGGCGGGATATATACGCTATCGACAGGATAGAACAGCAGCCTCTGATAAGACAATGGGTGTCGGTCTATATTTATTTGCAAACAACAGCTGGTGCATGATATCTAAGGAATCTCTAGGTTTTGCTTGCCTGAGGTAGAGTATCTCATGATAAGCTGTAGACCACACTATCTACCTAGAGAGTTTTCATCTGTATTCTTCGTAGTTGTCTACATACCACCAAAGACCGATGCTGGCACTAAGACCACACTCAATGAGCTGTATATCACCATAAACCAAGAGGAATACGTTAATCCAGAGGCGGCGATCCAAGTGGCTGGGGACCTTAATGCAGGGAAACAAATCAGTTTTGCCTAATTTCTATCAGCATGTTAAATGTGCAACCAGAGGGACAAAAAGTCTAGACCACCTTTATTCCAAACACAGAGACGCACGCGTACAAAGCTCTCCCTTGACCTCCATTTGGAAAATCGGACCATAATTCTATCCTCCTGATTCCTGCTTACAAGCAAAAATGAAAGCAGGATAGCACCAGAGACTCGGTCAATAAGAAAGTGGTCAGATGAAGCAGATGCTAAACTACAGGACTGTTATGCTAGCACAGACTGGAATATGTTCCGGGATTCTTTCGATGGCAGTGAGGACTACACAACAGCAGTCACTGGCTTCATCAATAAGTGCATCGATGACATCGTCTCCACTGTGACTGTACGTACATACCCCAACCAGAAGCCATGGACTGCAGGCAACATCCGCACTGAGCTAAAGGGTAGAGCTGCCGCTTTCAAGGAGCGGGACTCTAACCTGGAAGCTTATAAGAAATCCCGCTATGCCCTCAGACGAACCATCAAACAGGCAAAGCATCAATACAGGACTAAGATCGAATCTTACTACACCGGCATCGACACTAGTTGGATGTGGAAGGGCTTGCAAACTATTACAGATTACAAAGGGAAGCACAGCCGAGAGCTGCCCAGTGACACAAGCCTACCAGACGAGCTAAATAACTTTTATGCTCGCTTTGAGGAAAGTAACACTGAAGCATGTATGAGAGCATCAGCTGTTCCGGATGACTGTGTGATCTCGCTCTCCGCAGCCAATGTGAGTAAGACCTTTAAACAGGTCAACATTCACAAGGCCGCAGTGCCTGACTGATTACCAGGACGTGTACTTGGAGCATGCACTGACCAACTGGAAAGTGTCTTCACTGACATTTTCAACCTCTCTGTTATACCAAGATGTTTCAAGCAGACCACCATAGTCCCTGTGCCTAAGAACACTAAAGTAACTTGCCTAAATGACTACTGACCCGTAGCACTCACATCTGTAGCCATGAAGTGCTTTGAAAGGCTGGTCATGGCTCACATCAACACCATTATCCCAGAAATACAAGACCCACTTCAATTTGCATACCGCCCCAACAGATCCACAGATGATGCAATCCCTATTTCACTCCACACTGCCATTTCCCACCTGGACATAACGAACACCCATGTGAGAATGCTATTCATTGACTACAGCTCAGTGTTCAACACCATAGTGCCCTAAATGCTCGTCACTAAGCTAAGGACCCTGGGACTAAACACCTCCCTCTGCAACTGGATCCTGGACTTCTTGATGGGCTGCCCCCAGGTGGTAAGGGTAGGTAACAACACATACACCACACTGATCCTCAACACGGGGGCCCCTCAGGGGTGCGTGCTCAGTCCCATCCTGTACTCCCTGTTCACTCATGACTGCATGGCCATGCACGACTCCAACACCATCATAACATTTGCAGATGACACAACAGTGGTAGGCCTGCTCACCAACAACGACGAGACAGCGTATACGGGAGGAGGTCAGAGACATCGCCGTGTGGTGCCAGGACAACAACCTCTCCCTCAACGTGATCAAGACAAAGCAGATGATTGTGAACTTCAGGAAAGGAGGACCGAGCAAGCCCTCATTCTCATCGACGGAGCTGTAGTGGAGGTTAAATAAAAGAAGCTGATTTGGTTAACACTTTTTGTTTACTACATAATTCCATGTGTTATTTCATAGTTTTGATGTCTTTGGTTTGAAGTTGAATAAAACAAAAAACATCAGAAAAATGTACTAAATGATAACTTACTACACAAAGAAATCCTAAAATGGTCTTTACTTACTTTGGAATTGAATTGGTGTGGTGAGTTGCAGGTGCCTGTAATATAAAAATCACTGATTCACCCCGTTTGAATAGAGAAAATTACTATTTTGTGTCACAGTGTACCCTAATGAGCAAAAAAAAGAAAGAAAAGATAGAAAACCAGAGAATTATCTGAGGAGGCCAGACACAAGATTGTAGCCAAACATGGACAATCTTAAGGATACAAGTCCATCTCCAGAGACCTTGATGTTCCTCTTTCCACCGTACTTAATGTCATCAAAAAGTTTAAGGCCTTGCCACTAGCCAATCTCTCTGGACATGGCTTTAAGAGAAAACTTGATGGAAGATTGCAGCGAAGGATTCTTCGACTGGTGGAGAAAGCACCTCAATCAATTGCCACAAAAATTCCATCTGACCTCAGACATAGGATATGACAGTTTCAGCTCGCACCATCCATCGCCAACTCAATGAAAGAGGGTTATATGATAGGAGACAGTCAAACATTGAGTCAAACATGGAGGTTCAGTGACCTTTTGGGCCTGCCTTGCGGCCTCTGGCACTGGGTGCCTTGAATGTGTGCATGGCATCATGAAATCAGGAGAATACTAAGGCATTTTGGAGCGCAATTTTGGACCCAGTATCAGAAACCTGCATCTCCGTCGAAGGTAATGGGTCTTCCAGCAGGACAATGACCCCAAACACACTTCAAAAAGCACACAGGAATGGTTCAAGACAAAATGCTGGACAGTTCTGAAGTTGCCAGCAATGAATTCAGATCTAAATCCCATTGAAAACTTGTGGAGACATTTGAAAACAGAGGTTGGGAGAAGGCACCCTTCAACTCCGGGAGAACTGGAGCAGTTTGCACAAGAGGAAGGGGCCAAACTGCCAGTACGGAGGTGCAGGAAGCTCATTGATGGCTATAGGAAGCACTTGATTGCAGATTTTTTGACCAAAGTCTGTGCTACCAAATAGTCTAGTGTCAATAATTCTGTCAAAGCCATTTCTGTTAATTTCTTGATTTAAATGAATATATTAAGTTCTGAATCAAAAACAATGGTTCTACAACATTAACAGTGAAATAAAGACTTGTGAAGACCAAATACTTTCAGTCAATTTCAACTTGTTTTTTGGGAAAATTGTGAGTTACTTGAAAAAAGTGCAAGGGTACCAATATGTTAGTCCACAACTGTATATAAAGGGCGTCATTGTCAACATCCTGAAGTATCCGTTTAAGATTCAAGATCACATCAAGTTTGCAGTGCAGAAAAAAATCACCCAATAGGAAACATTGCCTGATTAACTCATGTACTGTAGCTAAATGCATATACACAGTGTACAGTCAGCAGCTTTAATATCATAGTAATGATATGTAAGGCAATATAGTTGTATTAAATGTTTAAAATATTTTTTTGTGATGTGAGCGAACGAAAAACAAATAAAAAGGTAAAACCTTTTGTTTAAAACTACAGCAACCTCAGTTCAACACCTAGCGATGTAATAAAGAGATTTTAGCCTTTTGTGGTGGCTAAAAGAAGCAGTTCAGCCATGATCCGAGAGAATGTTGTGTATCTCTTTACTGGAAGCTGGAGGATTTTGATTGATTTTTTAAAGGCTCTATTTTCGATGGGTGCTAAAGTGGTGCAAGTGTCAACAATTTAGCTGTCTATCACATCAGCTCGCTTGCGCTGCGATGGGACGCGTGCCAATATTTTACTGTAGGTGCGTCCTTAAAAACTAGATCATAAGTGACAATTACAATCAGAGCAAATAGGAAGATGTAAGACTCACCAAAAACAGGTCTTAGCGTTAACGCTGTTGGTAATGGCAAGGATTTTGACAGCAGAAGCGCAGCCTATCCAGCCATGATGCACGGTGATGGAAGATTGCAGCTAGGATTGTTCGACTGGTGGAGAAAGCACCTCGATCAACTGCCACACAGTTTCCAGCTGACTTCAGACATAGGATTTATTTCTGATACGGTCGCAAAGCTAACTAAAAAGCAGCATTCCCCAAGAGAGGATGGCTTTCACTCCAGCAGTGATATATTCATGAACTTCTCTGAGGAAAAGATCATGATCATTAGAAAGCAAATTATGGACTCCTCTTTAAATCTGAGTATTCCTCCAAAGCTCAGTTGTCCTGAGTCTACACAACTCTGCCAGGACCTAGGATCAAGGCAGACACTCAAGTGTTTTAGTAGTATATCTCTTGACACAATGATGAAAATAATCATGGCCTCTAAACCTTCAAACTGCATACTGGACCCTATTCCAACTGAACTACTGAAAGAGCTGATTCCTGTGCTTGGCCCTCCTATGTTGAACATAATAAATGTCTCTCTATCCACCGAATGTGAACCAAACTCACTAAAAGTGGCAGTAATAAAGAACTCTCTTGAAAAAGCCAAACCTTGACCCAGAAAATATAAAAAACTATCGGCCTATATCGAATCTTCCATTCCTCTTCAAAATGTTTAGAAAAAGCTGTTGCACTGCAACTCACTGCTTTCCTGAAGACAAACTATGTATACGAAACGCTTCAGTCTGGTTTTAGACCCCATCATAGCACTGCGACTGCACTTGTAGAGGGGTTAAATTACCTTTTAATGGCGTCAGACCGAGGCTCTGCATCTGTCCTCGTGCTCCTAGACCTTAGTGCTGCTTTTGATACCGTCGATCACCACATTCTTTTGGAGAGATTGGAAACCCAAATTGGTCTACTGGTCTACACGGACAAGTTCTGGCCTGGTTTAGATCTTATCTGTCGGAAAGGTATCCGTTTGTCTCTGTGGATGGTTTGTCCTCTGACTATATATTTTACCTCTTGGTGATGTCATTCGGAAACATAATGTTAACTTTCACTGCTTTGCGGATGACACACAACTGTACATTTCGATGAAACATGGTGAAACCCCAAAATTGCCCTCGCTGGAAGCCTGTGTTCCATGCATAAGGAAGTGGATGGCTGCAAATGTTCTACTTTTAAACTCGGACAAAACAGAGATGCTTGTTCTAGGTCCCAAGAAACAAAGTGATATTCTGTTGAGTCTGACAATTAATCTTGATGGTTGTATAGTCGTCTCGAATAAAACTGTGAAGCACCTCGACGTTACTCTGGACCCTGATCTTTCTTTTGACGAACATACTGTATCAATGACTGTTTCAAGGACATTTCTTCCATCTATGTAACATTGCAAAAATCAGAAACTTTCTGTCCAAAAAATGATAAAGAAAAAGTAATCCATGCTTTTGTCACTTCTAGGTTAGACTACAGCAATGCTCTACTTTCCTTCTACCCGGATAAAGCACTAAATAAACTTGTTAGTGCTAAACACAGCTGCTAGAATCTTGACTAGAACCCCAAAATTTGATCATATTACTCCAGTGCTAGCCTCTCTACACTGGCTTCCTGTTAAGGCAAGGGCTGATTTCAAGGTTTTACTGCTAACCTAAGCATTACATAGGCTTGATCCTACCTATCTTTCCGATTTCTGTCCTGCCGTACATACCTACACGTACGCTACGGTCACAAGACACAGGCCTCCTAACTGTCCCTAGAATTTCTAATTAAACAGCTGGAGGCAGGGCTTTCTCTTATAGAGCTCAATTTTTATGGAATGGTCTGCCTACCCATGTGAGAGACGCAGACTCAGTCTCAACCCTTAAGTCTTTATTGAAGATTCATCTCTTCAGTTGGTCCTATGATATAGTGTAGCCTGGTCCAGGAGTGTGAAGGTGAAAGGAAAGGCACTGGAGCAACAAACCGCCCTTGCTGTCTCTGCCTGGCAGGTTCCCCTCTCTCCACTGGGATTCTCTGCCTCTAACCCTATTACAGGGGCTGAGTCACTGGCTTACTGGTGCTCTTCCATGCCGTCCCTAGGAGGGGTGCATCATTTGAGTGGGTTGAGTCACTGACGTGATCTTCCTGTCTGGTTTGGCGCACCCCCCTTGGGTTGTGCCGTGGCGGCGATCTTTGTGGGCTATACTCGGCCTTGTCTCAGGATGGTAAGTTGCTGGTTGAAGATATCCGTCTAGTGGTGTGGGGGCTGTGCTTTGGCAAAGTGGGTGGGGTTATATCCTGCCTGTTTGGCCCTGCCCAGGGGTATCGTCGGATGGGGCCACAGTGTTTCCTGAGCCCTCCTGTCTCAGCCTCCAGTATTTATGCTGCAGTAGTTTGTGTGTCTGGGGTCTAGGGTCAGTCTGTTATATCTGGAGTATTTCTCTTGTCTTATCTGGTGTCCTCTGTGAATTTCATTTCTATCTCTCTCTCTCTCTCTCTCTCTCTCTCTCTCTCTCTCTCTCTCTCTCTCAGGACCTGAGGCATGATCCTAGGGCTCAGGTCCTGGGAGAGAGAGAGAGAGAGAGAGAGAGAGAGGCTACCTGGCCTGATGACTCCTTGCTGTCCCCAGTCCACCTGGCCGTGCTGCTGCTCCAGTTTCAACTGTTCTGCCTGCGGCTATGGAACCCTGACCTGTTCACCGGACGTGCTACCTGTCCCAGACCTGCTGTTTTCAACTCTCTAGAGACAGCAGGAGTGGTAGAGATCCCCTGAATGATCGGCTATGAAAAGCCAATTGACATTTACTCCTGAGGTGCTGACCTGTTGCACCCTCGACAACCACTGTGATTATTATTATTTGACCCTGCTGATCATCTATGAACATTTGAACATCTTGGCCATGTTCTGTTTTAATATCCACCCGGCACAGCCAGAAGAGGACTGGCCACCCCTCATAGCCTGGTTCCTCTCTAGGTTTCTTCCTAGGTTTTGGCCTTTCTAGGGAGTTTTTGACATATTTACTGTTGACATATTTAAAATAAATCTTAACACACACCTTTTTAGCTTTGCTTTTCCTTAGGGTGGTTTTTTTAGTCTTTCCGTTTTATTGTTATTCTTTTGTTTTTTTATCCTCATGTTTGTTGTGTAGTAAATATAATTTTCTTGTTTTTTTATTTACAGTGCTGTCAAAAAGTATTTGCCCCCTTCCTGATCTCTTATTTTTTGCACATTTGTCACACTTAAATGTTTCAGAACAACCAAATTTTAATATTACACAAAGATAACCCAAGTAAACACAAAATGTAGTTTAAGTGATTTTTTTTTTATTAAAGGAAAAAAGCTATCCGAACCTTCATGGCCCTATGAGAGAGAGAAGTGCTTTATGTGCACCCTAAACCTAATAACTGGTTGTGCCACCCTCAGCAGAAACAACTGCAATCAAGCGTTTGCGATAACTGGCATTGAGTCTTTCACATCGCTGTGGAGGAATTTTGACCCACTCTTCTTTGCAGAATAGTTTTAAATCATCCACATTGGAGGGTTTTTGAGCTTGACTTGTTTGGAAAAGTTTATTAGTAGCATTTGGGAATAATTTTGTATGCATTTGATGGAGGGAAACTGGATGGATTATTGACTGAAGTGCGCCAGGACATTATCGAACAAAAGGACCATTTGTGATGTAACTGGGACCTTTTGGAGTGCCAACAGAAGAAGATCGTCAAAGGTAAGGTTTTTTTTATATCGCTATTTCTGACTTTCGTGTCGCACCTGCTTCGTTGAAATATGTTTTTTAAGTTTTGGTAAGCGGAGCGCTGTCCTCAGATAATCACATGGTTTGCTTTGCCGTAAAGCCTTTTTGAAATCTGACACGGCGGCTGGATTAACGACAAGTTAAGCTTTATTTTGATGTGTTACACTTGTGATTTTATGAAAGTTAAATATTTGTAGTAATTTCATTTGAATTTGGCGCTCTGCAAATTCACCGGGTGTTGTCGAGGTGTCCCGCTAGCCTTTCCCAAACTGGTTTTAACAAACGCTTGATTTGATTGAATGTTATTTTCCTATCTTGTTTAATTTCATTTGAAACAATGCACAGCCTCCCTTCCACTTTTTTTTGTCCTGCGCAAATGTTACGTTTCACACTGTCTAACATTTACTGGGCACAATATATCACAATGGTATAAATGGCATACCAAATGAACATATTTTGTATTCATTACATCGTCATATCTTATTTCAGTACGGAGTTGTATACTGTTAAATAGAGAGTGTGCACTTTTGACAATTTGCCCCATCTTCGGGGAAATTGTCACACTACGTCGCAAAAGTTGTCACATTGGATTATCAACAAATAAGAACACAACTAATTCATTTCAAATTCAAACCCAAATTCAACTTCATTAAAGAACTCAAAATAAAAACTAGCATGCCTAGAGAATCTGGCAAATCATGCCTTCAGTCAAAACAATAATGCTGGCAAGGCACACATTAATTAAGTGGCACGACCACTTTACTTTGTATAAGGTCACAAGGCGAGACCCAAATGCAGACACAGGAGGCAGATGGTTGATCTCCGATATTTATTATAACAAAAGTGTAGGCAAAAGGCAGGTCGGGGACAGGCAAGAGTTCATAAACCAGGTCAGACTCCAAACAGTACCAGGCGATAGGCAGGCTCAAGGTCAGGACAGGCAGGGATTTAGTGATCAGGTCTGAGTCCAAACAGTACAAGGGGATAGGGAGGCTCGAGATCAGAACAGGAAGAGAGGTCAGGCAAGCGGGTTCGGCGTCAGGATAGGCAAGGGTCAAATCCAGGAGGGTTAGGACAAAATAGGAGCTAGGAAAAATGTTGGTTCACTTGACAAAACAAGACGAACTGGCACAGAGAGACAGGAAACCCAGGGATAAATACCCCAGGGATAATAAGCGAAACCTGGAGGGGGGTGGAGACAAGCACAAGGACAGGTGAAACATTTTGCTACACTCGCTTTAACATCTGCTAACCATGTGTATGTGACAAATAAAATTAGATTTGATTTGAACAGGTCAGGCCGTGACACTTCGAACTTTGAAATCAAACATCCTCTGGCATGCACATAGATCCATGGTAATTGTTGGAATAGGAATGGAATTTAATGCTGCAGATAACTTGCTTAAATGTTTGAAGTCTTAACAAAACAGATGTGGTTTTTAAACACACTAATGCACAAATGAGCCGTTTTGTAACAGCCTATACGACGTACATCCGTATCTGACTAATCAGACTCATCTTCAGAGTCACAGTTCTGGCACACATAAATTGCCTGGCCTGCGGTGCAAGCATCATGGGCCCTTTTGTTGCATCTCACACACTTTACCCAAGTCTCCTTTGGAAGGCTGTTTGAAAATGGCTCCACACAGATGAGGCAGAAGCACTCCTCTTCATCTGATGATGACCCTTCTATGAATTTTCTTTCTTTGCAGATCCAGATTTAGACTCCCCCCTTTGCTTCCCTTTCTTCAGAAACAGCCTTTTGCTAGATTGTGCCTTTTCCATTTCTTGTGCCTTCTTCACTGGTGTGTCAGTTAGCATTGCGGTTTTGCACCGTTTTCTTCCTTTGCAAGCTGGTTTTCGGGGGCCAGCTATTGGATATGGTCGGATGTCCTCTGGAGTTGGTAGTCCACTTTCAGCAATGGCATTGCTGTGCAAGGGTGAGCTGGTGCTAGCATAAGAACTGGGCAGGTCTGTGTCTGAGCTCGTTCGAGGCAGGGTAGGTTGGTGCTGGGGCCTGGCAGGGCTGAAATTGTGCTGGGGCCTGGCAGGGCTGGAATAGTGCTGGGGCCTGGCAGGTTGGTGCTGGGGCCTGGCAGGTTGGTGCTGGGGCCTGTGCAGGGCTGAAATGTTGCTGGGGCCTGGCAGGTTGGTGCTGGGGCCTGGCAGGGCTGGAATGTTGCTGGGGCCTGGCAAGTTGGTGCTGGGGCCTGGCAGGTTGGTGCTGGGGCCTGGCAGGTTGGTGCTGGGGCCTGGAAGGTTGGTGCTGGGGCCTGGCAGGTTGGTGATGGGGCCTGGCAGGTTGGTGCTGGGGCCTGGCAGGGCTGAAATGTTGCTGGGACCTGGCAGGTTGGTGCTGGGGCCTGGCAGGGCTGGAATGTTGCTGGGGCCTGGCAGGTTGGTGCTGGGGCCTGGCAGGGCTGAAATGTTGCTGGGGCCTGGCAGGATAGGGTTGGTGCTGGGACCTGGTAGGGTTGGGTTCTGAATGGGGAGATCTGTAACGTAGGATGGTGCAAACTTTCCAGAAATACATCCATGTTGTAAGGTTGTACCCCAGCCACCCTAAAGCCAGCCTGAATGTTCAAGTGGGTTGCAGCCAGAGGATAGGCGATTGACACAATCCCAGGAATGTCATGAATTGACATTGTCTTCCCGGGATTGTTCCTCATCCAGGCATCACACGTGGTGTTGATGCGCCTCTTTAGCGGCCTGTAGACAGATCTGTCTAAGGGTTGAAGCCGATGAGAGCAATGGGGTGGGAAAGACAGCATAATTATGCCATTTTCTTTGGCATATTTGACAGATGAGATTGGACAGATGAGATTCTGGGTTTTGTCCAAAAGGAGTAAACAGGGCTTCTCCTTTGAGCACTTCGTATGCTCGACGAAATGTTTCAGGAAGTCAACAAAGTGCACATCTTTCATCCACCCAGAGAGATTTGCCCCTCTTTGCTGCCAGGTGGCCCGTTGATCAGGAAATTATTGCGGAAGTTGACATAGGGGAATATAAAATATTGAAGTATACTATTCCCTGTGGCTGAGACAGCACAGGCCAGTGTGACGAGGGTTCCCCTTTCAGTGGTGGTCAGTGACCCTACTTGTTTGAATCCATGTCTGCCCACCACTTTGTCAGGTTTATGTACAGTGGTCACCCCAGTTTCATCGACATTCCATATGTCTCCTGGTCCAAATTGATATCTCTGTAGCACTTCTGCTACATTGTCAAAGAAAGCATTAAAATTTTCTCTGTTGAAGTTACTTGCCCTGGCAAGGCTAGTTGTCTCTGGTTTTCTCAGCAACAGCGTTGGGTTCCGCTTTAAGAAGCTTGTAAACCACTCCAAGCTGGCCTTTTCTCTTTCTTGCCACATTGGCACAAATGTCATCTGGTGTGCCACAGCAAACAGGTAGGCAAGTCTTCTGACCTCACTTGGCTACAGACAAAAATAAATGTCAGCTGACCTAGTGATACACTGAACAAGCTGCATCTCCAAATCAGGTGCAAAAACCTGCCGTGGCTTTGTATAGCCAACCACTGTTGTTGGCATGGCTGTTTGAATTTTAGCTTCTTCTCTGGTAACCTTTTGACAATACCGAGTCAGAGTACCAATCCTTCGCTGTACTCCTGATTGATTTGTTCTGCAACTTCACCTGCCTCACTGCCTTTAACATTATGCCAGGTGGTGTGCTGCCATTCTCTGTCTTTCTTTTATCATTTCTATCCATCTTCCTTCCTCCCTTCCCTTCTTTCCTTCAAAACACATTTCCTCATTGCAATTACATATTCATTACAGGCTTATTACACCCATCTCCCTGTCTACTATCATTGTTGCCACATTGTAATTCACAACATCACACTAAATTCATGACATGAAGTAGTCTGTGGATATACTGTCTCATACATTAGGCATGTATGAGACACACACACACACACACACACACACACACACACACACACACACACACACACACACACACACACACACACACACACACACACACGCCAGAGCCTGTCTTGTGTAGTCCAGGGATATGTCTGCTGCTCTGAACTATATGTATATATAATAATCTATTTACACTAACATTTAATACTATTATCAGAGCTGATTACACAATATCACAATTTTTTTGAGCATGTGCTATATGTCTATGTATACTGGGGCAAGTTGTCACGTGAAGACTTGCCCCAAGGTCATTGAGACAACTTGTGTGCCATGTGTGCTAATGTTGGCTAAATCTCAAGGTTAGCTCAACATAGGACTGCAGTTACAGTATCAAAAGACACTGTATTGTCTCCTCTCTAACTAAAATTATCATTTTGAACATTCATACCTAACAAAGTTTTATTGCATAAAATGTAAAGTGACAATTTTTTACTTTTGAAGAAAAATAAGAAACTTATGCTCACCTCAGATTAGAGTGACCTTGACCACATGTGACTATGTGACCATAGAACATGTAGTCCAACAAAGTAGCTATTTGATTTTTGAGATAGCGCCTCTAGTGTTGGTGGTATGAACTGTTTGACAACTTACCCATGTGACAATTTACCTCGCTCTCCCAAAACCAAGAAGGGTTTGGCACTTGAGACCGCTTTAAAATAAATCACCACCAAAGTTTTATTAAAATAATATTTTTATCTGTACACTGTTTTATCCAGCTGCTGTTATTATTTTGGATGTGCGTAAACCCCACCTCCATGTAGGCTAAAATGTCCATAGGCCCATCGTGGAAAGATGAGATGGCGCCAGTGACCGTCGTATTCAGAAACATATACGTTTTTGCTTGTTTTCCGTTTCATTAGATAAAAACCTAAGCCCACAGTAGGCCACCCTTGCACTACTATAACAAAAGCTGGTTCAACAGCAATGCCTTGGGTGTCTCTTATCCTAGCCATAAATTAGCCAAGTACACCATCCATAAAAGGTTTATACATGGTCTTCTAGTGAGGAAATTGAAATTCGTAAAGTCCTCATCATTGTGATTAATTGGTTAACCCTCCTGCTGTGTTCCGGTCGAATTGGACCGATTTACAAGTTCTCTCTGAAAAGGGTAGTTAATTTAATATGATTGTCATAAGGTGTAAGGGTGTTTAACTGGTGGCAGAGAAGTCAGACGCAAGAGAGAAATAACTGTGTTTCCAACGGCGCAGTTTATTTACAAAAAAAACACAGGAAAACATAATAACAAAAATCAGTGGGTAACAACCTGATGCACACCAGTACAGATGTGCACATACACTTACAATAAACAATCATCGACAAGGACATGAGGGGAAACAGAGGGTTAAATACACAACATGTAATTGATGGGATTGGAACCAGGTGTGATGGAAGACAAGACAAAACCAATGGAAAATGAAAAATGGATCAGCAATGGCTAGAAGGTCAGTGATGTTGACTGCCGAACACCGCCCGAACAAGGAGAGGGAACAACTTCGGCGGAAGTCGTGACATAAGGTTCCATGACTTTGTCCAAACAGGGCATCTGAATACACAAAATACATTTAGATGATTTTCCTTACATTTTGGGTGTACACCTGTGCTGTTACCGGTCAAAAATGACCGGTCATTAGAAATGAATGGATGAGACTACAGTTAGTGTATAAAATTGAGTTCAGGCACATTCCCATTCAGCACATGGATGGGCATGGGCCCTTCTTGGCTTTCATGGCAGCCCCCATGGGAACCTTTTCCCAATAGAATCGTTCCTCCACGGGAACCACACCTGTTGGCATTCTCACAAACAATTGCAACTTTGTTTCAATAATATATAGAACTTTTCTCGCAGTTCTGGTAAATAAAGCTTTTTTGAGGCCTTGTTCACAATTCATTCTGTGGCAGCACAATGACCAAACAATATACTGTATGTGAGGCTCTTGATCATATTTTTGACCATGACATTGGTGTGGAGGAGAGAGACCCTGTTAAACTTTCATACAAAGTAGTCTGTGATAAATAGCACAATATGTTTCATCTGAGTATTTGTTATAGTCAAAATAATCTATACATTATGCTTTTTTTTACTCAAAAACTAGTTGTATGAGCTCAGGTCAATGAGGCCTACAGGCCATCAATAGCAAATATAATTTCGAAACATGTAATGTTCACAAGAACTTAAGTTGATAAAAAGATCTAACACAACATTAGGTGATAATATATGGATTATTATGGATTTCTAATCATATATAATGGGGAGGTCATTTTGGACCGGGAACACAGAATTAATAAACATGAAACAAACACAACAGGAGGGTTAAATAATGCATGTTCGTCCATACTCGACTAAAGAATATAGATAAATTGTCTCGTCTTCCGTCGAAGTCGGTTCTTCTCCTTGTTCGGGCGGCGTTTGTCAGTCTTCTTCATTGAACGCGAAGAATGACAACCGCCAAAACAACCATTCTATAACAAATGAATTAATGTCACTCTGAACTATCCCCTCTAACCAAGACAGAGAGAGAGAGAGAGATGGACAATTCTACAAAATTAACACATTTTTCAACAGCGATCAAGACGACACACTGAGCGTAAATATATATATTGATTGCAATTGTTCCCGAATGAGTGAGCGTTCATGTATAAAGGATTAGCATTCCAATTGTTATAATTATCACTCTGTAGTGACTTCTTAGCTGACCCCCACTCCCCGTTTTGTCCACCAAGCCACGATGCCGGTTTAGCCCACTAGGGCACATTCCCTTATCATTTCTTGTAACCATATTGACTTTGTTTGTTTGTTTGTGCATTTCTGTGAATTACTTAGTTAATATTAATAAATAAATGATTTAAGACAATTGATGTATGGATGACTCATTGTGAAGACTGGGTTCGTGCAGATAAGCAACAATTTACGATGTTTGGAATGAGACTAATGTGAGGTAAAATAAATAATTCATTAATCATTAATATCTGACAAACAGTAGTGTCAGAATGGAGAATTATTATAATTATTATATATATATGAACATTTCGTTTTACGGATATGATCATTTTAGAATTTAATTATTCAATTTACAACCCAATAACCTCTGGATAATAAACCTAAGGGCTGAGTCAAATAGGCTGTCCAATTACACAGGCAGTCCAATTAAGATATATATTTTTATACTAATTGGTATTTTGACCAATCACAACAGATCTTTTCACATCAGATCTTTTTTTAGAGTTGATCTGATCTGTCAAAATACCAAAGAGTGAAAATAAGATCAGAAATGGGCTGCCTGTGTAAAGGCAACCTAGAGCAAGGAGGCAATGTGGATGATTTCATTGCTCATTGTCCACTAGAGGAGAGTGTTGTTCTACTTTTCTTGGATATCTTCTCTCATCCTCTGCTTACATATCACAGCAACTCACATTTGGACTAAAATACTACAACTTACATTTGGCCTATAATACCATAGCAACTCACATTGGGACTATAATACCATAGCAACTCACATTGGGCCTATACTTCCATTGCAACACACATTGGACCTATAATACCATAGCAACATACACTGGGCCAAAAATACCATAGCAACTCACATTGGGCCTACAATACCATAGCAACTAACATTGGGCCTACAATACTATAGCAACTTACATTGGGCCTATAACATACTGTACTTGTTCAACACTACAAATAAGTAAGGAATCAAAACAGTCTACACATAAGTCTGAACAAAACAATCTCCCTATTGCAATATGTAACGCAGTTGAAATGCAGACTGTACAATTCTTTGTTTTTTTAAAGCAACATTAGTATGGATTAAAGTAGGATAAACTGTGGTCCTAGAAATCTCTTAATCCTAGCTAGGAGTCAAAATAAGAAAGAAATATAGCAGGTCTGATATCTGTGGATCGCCATCCCCCTGGATATTGATGTGACTGTCGCTATCATATATGCAAACTCCCTTGCAACTCTTCACAAAAGCAATGAAGTCATTTGAATGCAGAGAGCTTTTGGGTTTTTTGGCATTCAGTCACAGGCATACCGCCAGGTAATCAGAAAAAATGCTTTGACATTTGGCAAATTATTTTCATAAACAATGCATGGCCTTGAGGAGCAATAATTACCAAGGGGACTCATTGGTAGATATCCACAATGGCTTTTTCAGTGGCCAACTGTACATTTGAAAGACTTAAAACAGGTGAAGATGGGTGGGTGGGTGTGTGTATGTGTGTGTGTGTGTTTAGGCTGTCTTTGTGTGTGTGTTTGTGTGTGTGTTATTGTCTACACCAATGTATGTAGGGGGTGTGCCTGGCTGTCTTTGTGTCCATACTGATTATAAATTGCAGAAGAAATACAAATAATACGATGTCACCTCTGCACAAGACCTTTTTAAAGATGTTCTGCACATGTTATGCACTCCAAGGAGACCTGTGGGGGCAGATGAATACCCAGCCCTGGCTTCTCTGTCCATTAATAGACTGCTCAACCCTCTCCCTGACAAGAAGTCTGCAGAGGGCAGCTCCCCATCAGCCTCTTCCCCAGCACAGCAGAGGGGATTTCAGCTGCCTGCCCTCGCCATGGAAATCAATACTGAGAGGGACATGGGGAAGACAGCACGGGGGGGCTTATCCTCAGTTGCTGGTGTTTGTTGTGTGTGTGTGTGTGGTTGATATGTACGGGTGTCTGCTTGTAGATTGTTATTCTGCATGCACATCAGCTAGTTGCAACAGCAAATGAGAATCAGAGGGTGTGTGTGTGTGTGTGTGTGTGTGTGTGTGTGTGTGTGTGTGTGCACATGGACCATCAGAGAAGTGGGACTGGCTCAGGAAATGTATCCCTTCCCTTGGCTTCTAAGGAATAGTTGAGACCGAGAGAGAAGAGGTTTCTCTTTAGATATACAAAGATGCGGTTCACAGATTTCAGTATTTTTCTTTGACAATAAATTTAAGAAAGGCTCTTGAATTTGGTTTGTTAGAAGATTGTGAGTTAGAATGGTATATTTATATAGGGACTGATTCCGACCTGAATGGAACATAATTCCCCTTTTAAGCACTTTCTCTCTAGTGTATACTGACCTTGACCTTAAGGATGAGAATAACATTTTATTTACCTGCTATTCATTTTGGGGGGAGATTGAATAAATGAAGGTGTGGCGGAGGTGTGTCTAGAGATGAGCTGCATTCTGACCTTTACTTATTTCGCTAATAATTCTGGCAACAGACAAACAGAGAACACAGGGGATAATGAGGGGAGATGGGAGACTCCTGGTAGGGGGTGGAGACAAGCACAAAGACAGGTGAAACAGATCAGGATGTGACACCCCGCCTGCAAAGCCTGTTTCACACCTGCATATGGTAAGTCTGAATACCAACTACTGAGAAGTGCGTAGGAAACGCATGCTTTCCTAAGTTGGAATCGGACCATAGTGCCTAACTCAAACTCAAGGACACAAGCCAGAGTGGTCCACAGCCATAAAAACACAATACGCCATTGAATATTAAAAACTATGAAAGACAAACATAGAACAGACAACAAAAACTGATAGAACCACAAGACAGCAAATGGCACAGGGCGAACATGCTATTCATAGTATACACTTAGAAAAAAGGTGCTATCTAGAACTTAAAAGGATTCTTCAGCTGTCACAATAGGAGAACCCATTGAACCCTTCCGGGTAGAACCCTTTAGGGGTCCATGTAGAACCCTTTCCACAGAGTTCTACATGAATCCCAAAAGGGTTCTACAGTACCTGAAACCAAAAAGGGTTCTACCTAGAACCAAAAAGGCTTCTCCTATGGGGACACCCGAAGAACCCTTTTAGAACCCTTTTTTTTTTATAAGAGCTTAAGCCTACCTGCCTTACATACATTTGAGGTAACTATTGAAGTATCCACTGGAAATGTAAGTCTGTCAAGGAAGTCTTAGAAAACACAGAACAATCATGCTCAGACTGGGACAACCCATAAAACATACAGTATGCCTAATGATTGAACAAATATAAGCCGAGGATGACTGTACCAAAAGCCACACAGGTTTATTTGCTCAAATCAAATTTTATTTGTCACATGCTAACTTGCGGGTCCTTTTTCAACAATGCAGAGTAAAAGAGTTAAAGATAAAAACAAACAATATGAATTGTAATACACTGAATAAATACACAGTGAATAACAAATAACAATAATGAGTAACAATAACATGGCTATATAGAGGGAGTACCCTATATAGAGGGAGTACCAGTACTCAGAAAATGTGCAGGGATATGAGCTAATTGAGGTACAGTTGAAGTCGTAAGTTTACATACACTTAGGTTGAAGTAATTAAAACTTGTTTTAAAAACACTCCACAAATTTCTAGTTAACAAACTATAGTTTTGGCAATTCGGTTAGGATATCTACTTCGTGCATGATACAAGTAATTCTTACAACAATTGTTTACAGACAGATTATTTCAATTGTAATTCACTGTATCACAATTCCTTTGGGTCAGAAGTTAACATACACTAAGTTGACTGTGCCTTCAAACAGCTTGGAAAATTCCAGAAAATTATGTCACTGCTTTAGAAGCTTCTGATAGGCTAATTGACATAATTTGAGTCAATTGGAGGTGTACCTGTGGATGTATTTCAAGGCCTACCTTCAAACTCAGTGCCTCTTTGCTTGACATCATGGGAAAATCAAAAGAAATCAGCCAAGACCTCAGAAAAAAAAGTTGTAGACCTCCACAAGTCTGGTTCATCCTTGGGAGCAATTTCCAAATGCCTGAAGGTACCACGTTCATCTGTACAAACAATAGTCCGCAAGTATAAACACCATGGGACCACGTAGCCGTCATACCGCTCAGGAAGGAGACGCGTTCTGTCTCCTAGAAATGAACGAACTTTGGTGCGAAAAGTGCAAATCAATCCCAGAACAACAGCAAAGGACCTTGTGAAGATGCTGGAGGAAACAGGTACAAAAGTATCTACATCCACAGTAAAACTAGTCCTATATCGACATAATCCAGGCCCTGCCTAGCTCCAGTCCCATTCCCCAGGCGCTATCATTTGATGACTTCCGTAACTGTAAAAGCCTTGGTTTCCGAGATGTTAACATTAGAAGCCTCCTCCCTAAATGTGTTTTATTCACTGTCCTAGCACACTCTGCCAACCCAGATGTTCTAGCTGTGTCTGAATACTGGCTCAGGAAGACCACCTAAAACCCAGAAGGCTATGGGGGTGCCACAGGGTTCAATTCTCGGGCCAACTCTCTTCTCTGTATACATCAATGATGTCGCTCTTGCTGCTGGTGATTCTCTGATCCACCTCTACGCAGACGTCACCATTCTGTATACTTCTGGCCCTTCTGTGGACACTTTGTTAACTAACCTCCTGACGAGCTTCAATGCCATACAACTCTCCTTCCGTGGCCTCTAACTGCTCTTAAATGCAAGTAAAACTAAATGCATGCTCTTCAACCGATCACTGCCCACACCTGCCCGCTCGTCCAGCATCACTACTCTGGATGGCTCCGACTTAGAATATGTGGATAACTACAAATACCTAGGTGTCTGGTTAGACTGTAACTCTCCTTCCAGACTCACATTAAGCATCTCCAATCCAAAATTACATCTAGAATTGGTTTCCTATTTCGCAACAAAGCATCCTTCTCTCATGCTGCCAAACATATCCCCGTAAAACTGACCATCCTGCTGATCCTCGACTTCGGCTGTGTCCTTTATAAAATAGCCTCCAACACTCTACTCAACAATTTGGATGCAGTCCATCACAGTGCCATCCGTTTTGTCACCAAAGCCCCATATATTACCCACCACTGTGACCTGTACGCTCTCCTTGGATGGCCCTCGCTTCATATCCGTCGCCAAAGCCACTGGCTCCAGGTCATCTTCAAGTCTCTGGTAGGTAAAAGCCCCACCTTATCTCAGCTCACTGGTCACCATAGCAGCACCCACTCGTAGCATGCGCTCCAGCAGGTATATCTCACTGGTCACCCCCAAAGCTAATTCCTCCTTTGGCTGCTTTTCCTTCCAGTTCTCTTCTGCCAATGACTGGAACGAATAGCAAAAATTGTTAGCTTTAAGCACAAGCTGTCTGAGCAGCTCACAGATCACTGCACCTGTACATAGCACATCTGTGAACAGCCCATCCAACTACCTCATCCCCATACTGTATTTATTTATTTATCTTTGCACTCCAGTATCCCTACTTGCACATTCATCTTCTGCACATCTACCATTCCAGTGTTTAATTGCTATATTGTAATTACTTCGCCACCATGGCCTATTTATTGCCTTACCTCCTCCCTTATCTTACCTCATTTGCACTCACCGTATATAGACTTTTTGTTTTATTTTTTTCTACTGTATTATTGACTGTATTTTTTGTTTATTCCATGTGTACCTGTGTGGTGTTGTGTCATTGCTATATTTTATCTTGGCCAGGTAGCAGTTGGAAATGAGAATTTGTTCTCAACTAGCCTGGTAAAATAAAGGTGAAATAAATAAAATAAAAACTAAAAGGCTGCTCAGCAAGGAGGAAAAACCGCCATAAAAAAAGCCAGACTACGGTTTGCAACTGCACATGGGGAAAAAGATTGTACTTTTTGGACAAATGTCCTCTGGTCTGATGAAACACAAATATAACTGTTTGGCCATAATGACCATTGTTATGTTTGTAGGAAAAAAGGAGAGGCTTGCAAGCCAAAGAACACAATCCCAACCGTGAAGCACGGGTGTGGCAGCATCATGTTGTGGTGGTGCTTTGCTGCAGGAGGGACTGGTGCACTTCACAAAATAGATGGCATCATGAGGGAGGAAAATGTTATGTATATATTGAAGCAACATCTCAAGACATCTTTCAAAAGTTAAAGCTTGGAAGCAAATGCGTCTTCAAAATGGACAATGACCCCAAGTATACTTCCAACGTTGTGGCAAAATGGCTTAAAGACAACAAAGTCAAGATATTGGAGTGGCCATCACAAAGCCCTGACCTCAATCATATAGAAAATTTGTGGGCAGAACTGAAAAAGCGTGTGTGAGCAAGGAGGCCTACAAACCTGACTCAGTTACACCAACTCTGTGAGGAGGAATGGGCCAAAACTCACCCAACTTATTGTGGGAAGCTTGTGGAAGGCTACCCGAAACGTTTGACCCACGTTAAATAATTTAAAGGCAATGCTACCAAATACTAATTGAGTGTATGTAAACTTCTGACCCACCGGGAATGTGATGAAAGAAATAAAACCTGAAATAAATAATTCTCTCTACTATTATTCTGACATTTCACATTCTTAAAATAAAGTGGTGATCCTAACTTCACATTCTTAAAATAAAGTGGTGATCCTAACTGACCTAAGACAGGGAATTTTTACTAGGATTACATGTCAGGAATTGTGAAAAACTGAGTGTAAATGTATTTGGCTAAGGTGTATGTAAACATCAGACTTCAACTTTAGCTATGTACATATAGGTAGGGTTAAAGTGACGAGACAACAGGATAGATAATGGAAAGTAGCAGCCACGTGTAGCCATTTCATGAGCTACTTAGCAGTCATGTTTAGCAGTCTTATGGCTTGGGGGTAGAACATTGGTCATGTGCTGTTGTCACATGACCAATGGGGGGGTCATTGGTCGTGTGGGGGGGGGGGGGGGGGGGGGGGCTAAAGTTTATGATATGGTTATGGAAAAGGACCTAATGTTATATTGAGAACGAATATAATAGGGTTTTCATAGCCTAATAAAAATTACATATTTTATTATACAGTATTGGTACCCAAAAACAAAACATTTTTAAGGATAAAATAGCTTATGCTCCTCGAGCCCAGCTTCTCCGGGAAATGATGAGAGAAGACACGTTATGACTACCTGGCCACTGCCCTTTGCTTGTCCTTTCAAACAGGGTGTGCGATTTAATTACAGATACCATTGAGTGACTTTGCTCTTGTGCCATAAAGTGTGTGGTTAGGGCGCGATCTAAGAATGATAAGAGAAAGCGGGCCTATGAAGTCGTTAACATCCACAATGATGTACGCTCACTGTGGAAATTATGTGGACCGTCATGTTGCTCAGCTTTCCCATCTGCCCTTCTTAGAATACAATCCCTGCTCCTCATTTTTACAAGCCTGCTATAATGTGGCATTAAAATGCAAAGGCTTTCATTGAGTCAACTTATTTCAGTCGTATGTTTAATTGGATTAAATGTCAAGTGAAATGCCAATGATGTGAGTTTTAAAGGGGAGGTCATTTTAATGGGAGCAGGGTATCTACGAGATCACGTAAAAAAAAGCAGCTTGTTTATGAATAACATTACTTACTGGGCTGTCTGGCACCTTGCCAACATTGCAGGCACATTTCATATTTGTCACTCCCTGGTGAGTAAACATGTTAATGTAACAGTCGGTCTTGTCCCTGTCCCTACATAAACATAAGCCCGGGACCTTCCGCACAACAGCACTTTGCACTCACCAAGCAGCGTTCTAACCAATCACTCTACCGAAACCATGGTCTTTTCTTTGCAAGTGAGACACCACTTCAAGTCTCAGGCAGTGTGACTTCACCACAAGAAGCTCGCTCTGGCACTCGGCTAACCAGCCAGAGATAAGAAATCTGATTATCACCCCACTTTGACCTTTTAGGCAGTAACCTTAGCAGGATGGGCAGAGTATGATCCGAGTCACGAAAGGATAACACCACAACGACGGTCTGGATGTATCAGAGTATCCATTGTCTGCCGGCATAGTTAGAAAAAATAGAAAACAACAGGCTTTCAGTTCAGTGTCTCAACTGCATCTGCAGAACCATTAATTTGCAAGTAGCAAAAAGGTACCATAACTACATAGTTATAGAAACTGGAAACAATATGCTTTCAGTTTAATGTGTCTCAACTGAATCTGTCAGATAGTGAATCAGTCTAACCCTCCCTGTCTGACCAGTGAGAATTAATGTCTACTCGTTTTACCAATGAGAATCACAGCCTAGCAAGAATGCTAACATGCCAAGCTGCATTGCTAGCAAATGCTAAAAACAACATGGATAGTTAGCAGCTCATGCTCAACACAAAAGATGAACATTCCACTGAGCTTGTGTACAAAGATAACGTTCTTAATAAACAGATTTTTGACTCAAAGTTTAAATTAAGTACACAGGAAATATATTTCACTACTTTTTCTAAATTTAATGAAAGAATAGCAGAGCAGAAAGATACCTAATGTAAACTCACCCCATTCCGTGCAACTATTTCTGTCTTACAATCTCTCTCCACCAGGTGTAGCACTTCTCCCATCCTTTAAAAACAAGAAATGGACAGTGACTGGGGTAAGGGGGGGATACCTAGTCATTTTTTGCATCATCATTGCATGCGATCATCATTCTCAAAGCCGCTGTTTACTTCTGAAGAACACTTTAGCACCGTCCTAAAAACCTGATTCAAATTTGACACAAACCTTCAAATAGGTATGTAATGACACGTTATATAAACTCTTTATCGTGTTGTATTTACATTTTAGAGGCGATAAGGTGTTAAGTTGGACAGATCCAGTGAAAAAAAGCTATTTTCCCACACATCTCTCCTTCTCACTATCACGCATTAGTGTCGCTTCCCCACCCGCCATTTTTAAAAAGAGCCGACGGGGCTCATTGTCTTTTTGAATTATGCAGAAACGGGCAGCGTTTAGGTCATGTCATTTATTTTGTTGGAAAGGGTAGAACGTGTGCTTTACAATGGTATCGACATTACAGTTGATCTGGATGTATTACGTTTTTGGGGCTCTAAAATAAGGTCAATTGTACGGACCAAGGCGATGTACAAAAGTGAGTGAGTTTTCGTTACCTCCACCAATGTGAGCAGAAGGACAGACAAAGTAGAAGCTGGCTATGCAACAGGTTCAAGGTGGAGCAAATCACAGTTGTTACTTACTTTCTAAACTTTCTAAACAGCTGTTTTTGTCTCAATATCAAATCATTTCTGGGTAATAATGAAGTACTTTACTATGTTTGTTTTCAGGGTAAAACTGAAAATGTGCTATTATTGGCAAAGAGGTCTGGAACTTTATTTCCATTGGTGTATTAACTAATTTACCACTTGGTGATGTTACCAGGCAGGCCAAAACTCCATCCCAAAACAGGCTGGAATTTCAAGCGGCCTTCTCAAACAGCTTTTACAATTAAATTACATTATCATCATCTTCACACAGTGTGGAAATATACAGTGCATTTGGATAGTAATTCAGACCCCTTGACTTTTTCCAAATTTTGTTACATTACATCCTTATTCTAAAATGGATTAAATAGTTTTTTCCCTCATCACTCTACACACAATACCCCATAACGAAAAAGCAAAAATAGGCTTTAAGACATTTTTTGCAAATGTATTAAAAATAACATATGACATTAACATAAGTATTCAGACCCTTTGGCTCCCGAGTTGCACATAGGTCTAAGTTTCGCCCATTCCTCTCTGCAGATCCTCTCAAGCTCTGTCAGGTTGGATGAGGAGCGTTGCTGCACAGCTATTTTCAGGTCTCTCCAGAGATGTTCGATTGGGTTCAAGTCTGGGCTCTGGCACGGCCACTGAAAGACATTCAGAGACTTGTCTTGAAGCCACTCCTGCATTGTTTTGGCAGTGTGCTTACAGTTGTTGTCCAGTTGGAAGGTGAACTTTCGCCCCAGTCTGAGGTCCTGAGCGCTCTGGAGCAGGTTTTCTTCAAGGATCTCTCTAGCTGTTCCATTCATCTTTGTTTCGATAATGACTGGTCTCACAGTCCCTGCCGCTGAAAAATATAAGTGGGCTGTCATGTGCCTTTTTAATGAGAAGTGGTTTTCGTCTGGCCACTCCACCATTAAGTCCTGATTGGTAGAGTGCTGCAGAGAAGGTTGTCCTTCTGGGAGGTTGTCCCATCTCCACAGAGGAACTCTAGAGCTCTGTCAGAGTGACCATCGGGTTCTTGGTCACCTACCTGACCAAGGTCCTTCTCCCCAGATTGCTCAGTTTGGCTGGATGGCCAGCTCTCGGAAGAGTCTTGGTGGTTCCAAACTTCTTCAATTTAAGAATGATGGAGGCCACTGTGGTCTTGGGGACCTTCAATTCTGAAGAAATGTTATTTTACCTTTCCTCAGATCTGTGTCGCGATACAATCCAGTCTCTGATTTCTACGGACAATTCCTTCGACCTCATGGCTTGTTTCTTTCCTCTGACATTCACTGTCAACTGTGGGAACTTTTATAGACCGCTGTACGCCTTTCCAAATCATGTCCAATCAATTGAATTTTCCACAGGTGGACTCCAAACAAGTTGTAGAAACATCTCAAGGACGATCAATGGAAACAGGATGCACCTGAACTCAATTTTGAGACTCACAGCAACAGGTCTGAATACTTTCAGTTGAATTCGGAAGTTTACATACACCATAGCCAAATACATTTACCCTCAGTTTTTCTCAATTCCTGACATTTAATCCTTGTAATTATTCCCTGTCTTAGGTCAGTTAAGATCACCACTTTATTTTAAGAATGTGAAATGTCAAAATAATAGTAAAGAGAATGATTTATTTCAGCTTTTATTTCTTTCATCACATTCCCAGTGGGACAGAAGTTTACATACACTCAATTAGTATTTGGTAGCATTGCCTTTAAATTGTTTAACTTTGGTCGAATGTTTTGGGTAGCCTTCCAAAGATTCCCACAATAAGTTGGATGAATTTTGCCACACATTTTCCTCCTGACAAAGCTGGTGTAACTCAGGTTCGTAGGTTTGTAGGCCTCCTTGCTCGCACACACTTTTTCAGTACTGCCCAGCTCAGGGCTTTGTGATGGCCACTTCAATACCTTGACTTTGTTGTCCTTAAGCCATTTTGCCACAACTTTGGAAGTAT
This sequence comes from Oncorhynchus mykiss, assembly GCF_013265735.2. NCBI lineage: Eukaryota > Metazoa > Chordata > Actinopteri > Salmoniformes > Salmonidae > Oncorhynchus > Oncorhynchus mykiss. The sequence goes on along the minus strand of NC_048571.1, from coordinate 75,452,040 downwards.
ACTTGGGGTCATTGTCCAATTGGAAGACCCATTTGTGACCAAGCTTTAACTTCCTGACTGATGTCTTGAGATGTTGCTTCAATATATCCACATCATTTTCCATCCTCATGACGCCATCTGTTTTCACTATAATTAGAGGGAGATCTGACATAACGTCACATCCGGTCACAACTTGCAGATTTGTTTACATGCTGCTGTGCGTTTTGTTGCAAACCTTACTTTAAGGTTTTTAGTTTTTAATTACCGTTTATATTTTTAGTTTTTCCCTCACTCAACTTTTTCATTAAACTTTTCACCCCGGACGTTTTATCTCGACATGGTTCATCAGGACTTCCAACAGCCGAATCTAAGGAGTAACATTAACATGATGCCTTCTAATTGCAGTCGCTGTACTAATAATATACAGGAGAACGATCGCCTTGCGGTGAGGATAGCTGTGCTGCAAGCCCAGCTTCAGACGCAATCGTTAGGTAGGGTAATTTCAGTGTAGGAAAGGATGAAACAGCGTCTGTGCCACCAGTAAGTACAGACAGTAACGTTAGTATAAGTCCCCTCGCACGGTCCCCGCACGTTAGTATAAGTCCCCTCGCAGGTCCCCGACAACTTTCTCATGGCTCCTGGAGGGAAATGCTGTAGGAATGTTCTCCCCATTTAAGCAGCGAGTCAGAGGCCGAGCCTTCTCTGGCCTCTACTCCTCCCGTTACGGGGTCTGAGACGCCGAAGGCTCCCACCATTAGCTCTGACAAATTGAAAACCCTAGTCATTGGCGACTCCATAACCCACAGTATTAGACTTAAAACGAATCATCCAGCGATCATACACTGTTTTTCTGTGGGCAGGGCTACCGACGATAAGGCTAATCTGAAGATGGTGCGTGTGCTGAGTGTAGAGAGTATAGAGATATTGTTATCCACGTCGGCACCAACGATGTTAGGATGAAACAGTCAGAGGTCACCAAGTGCAACATAGCTTCAGCGTGTAAATCAGCTAGAAGGATGTGTCGGCATCGAATAATTGTCTCTGGACCCCTCCCAGTTAGGGGGAGTGATGAGCTCTACAGCAGAGTCTCACAACTCAATCGCTGGTTGAAAACTGTTTTCTGCCCCTCCCAAAAGATAGAATTTGTAGATAATTGGCCCTCTTTCTGGGACTCACCCACAAACAGGACCAAGCCTGGCCTGTTGAGGAGTGACGAACTCCATCCTAGCTGGAGGGGTGCTCTCATATTATCTACGAGCATAGACAGGGCTCTAACTCCCCTAGCTCCACAATGAAATAGGGTGCAGGCCAGGCAGCAGGCTGTTAGCCAGCCTGCCAGCTTAGTGGAGTCTGCCACTAGCACAGTCAGTGAAGTCAGCTCAGCTATCCCCATTGAGACAGTGTCTGTGACTCGACCGAGGTTGGGCAAAACTTAACATGGCAGTGTACGCCTTAGCAATCTCACTAGAATAAAGACCTCCCCCTCCTGCCATTATTGAAAGAGCTTGTGATACCTCACATCTCAAAATAGGGCTTCTTAATGTTAGATCCCTCACTTCAAAGGCAGTTATAGTCAATGAACTAATCACTGATCATAATCTTGATGTGAACTTGATGTGATTGGCCTGACTGAAACATGGCTTAAGCCTGATGAATTTACTCAAATGTCAAATGAGGCCTCACCTCCTGGTTACACTAGTGACCATGTCCCGCGTGCATCCCGCAACGGCGGAGGTGTTGCTAACATTTACGATAGCAAATTTTAATTTACAAAAAAAACCCGACATTTTCATCTTGAGCTTCTAGTCATGAAATCTATGCAGCCTACTCAATCACTTTTTATAGCTACTGTTTACAGGCCTACTGGGCCATGTACATAGTTCCTCACTGTGTTCCCTGAATTCCAATCGGACCTTGTTGTCATAGCAGATCATTTTCACATTTTTGGTGACTTTAATATTCACAAGGAAAAGTCCACAGACCCACTCCAAAAGGCTTTCGGAGCCATCATCGACTCAGTGGGTTTTTTCCAACATGTCTCTGGACCAACTCACTGCCACAGTCATACTCTGTACCTAGTTTTGTCCCATGGAATAAATGTTGTTTAACTTAATGTTTTTCCCCATAATCCTGGACTATCGGACCACCATTTTATTACGTTTGCAACAAATAATCTGCTCAGATCCCAACCAAAGAGCATCAAAAGTCGTGCTATAAGTTCTCAGACAACCCAAAGATTCCTTGATGCCCTTCCAGACTCCCTCTGCCTACCCAAGGAGGTCAGAGGAACTCAATTTAACCTTGCGCAATACCCTAGATGCAGTTGCACCCCTAAAAACTAAAAACATTTGCCATAAGAAACGAGCTCCCTTGTATACAGAAAATACCCGAGCTCTGAAGCAAGCTTCCAGAAAATTGGAACGGAAATGGCGCCACACCAAACTGGAGGTCTTCCGACTAGCTTGGAAAGACAGTACCGTGCAGTATCGAAGAGCCCTCACTGCTGCTCGATCATCCTATTTTTCCAACTTAATTGAGGAAAATAAGAACAAACTGAAATGTCTTTTTGGTACTGTCGCAAAGCTAACAAAAAGCAGCATTCCCCAAGAGGATGGCTTTCACTTAAACTTAATAAATTCATGAACTTCTTTGAGGAAAAGATCATGATCATTAGAAAGCAAATTACGGACTACTCTTTAAATCTGCGTATTCCTCCAAAGCTCAGTTGTCCTGAGTCTGCACAACTCTGCCAGGACCTAGGATCAAGAGAGACACTCAAGTGTTTTAGTAGTATATCTCTTGACACAATGATGAAAATAATCATGGCCTCTAAACTATCAAACTGCATACTGGACCCTATTCCAACTAAACTACTGAAAGATCTGCTTCCTGTGCTTGGCCCTCCTATGTTGAACATAATAAACGGCTCTCTATCCACCGGATGTGTATCAAACTCACTAAAAGTGGCAGTAATAAAGCCTCTCTTGAAAAAGCCAAACCTTGACCCAGAAAATATTTTTAAAAACTAGGCCTATATCGAATCTCCTATTCCCCTCGAAAAATGCTGAAAAAGCCGTTGCGCACCAACTCACTGCCTTCCTGAAGACAAACAATGTATACGAAATGCTTCAGTCTGGTTTTAGACCCCATCATAGCACTGAGACTGCACCTGTGAAGGTAGTAAATTACCTTTGAAAGGCGTCAGACTAAGGGTCTACATCTGTCCTCGTGCTGCTTTTGATACCATCGATCACCATATTCTTTTGGAGAGACCCAAATTGGTCTACACGGACAAGTTCTGGCCTAGTTTAGATCTTATCTGTCGGAAAGATATCAGTTTGTGGTTGTCCTCTGACAAATCAACTGTAAATTTCGTTGTTCCTCAAGGTTCCTGTCACGTTCTGACCTTGATTTCCGTTGTTTTGTATTTATTTAGTACGGTCAGGGCGTGAGTTGGGTGGGCAGTCTATGTTTGTTTTTCTATGTTTTGGGGCATTTCTATGTTTTCGGCCTAGTATGGTTCTCAATCAGAGGCAGGTGTCATTAGTTGTCTCTGATTGAGAATCATACTTAGGGGTTTCACTGTGTGTTTGGGGGTGATTGTTCCTGTCACTGTGTTTGTTGTCACAGGATAGGCTCCTTGGGCCGGCTTACATGGCACCAGTCTACATGGCACCAGCCTTGCGCACGGTGTCCCCGGTTCGCCTGCATAGCCCAGTGCGGGCTATTCCACCTCGCCGCACTGGCAGGGCGACCGGGACCATTCAACCGGGTAAGGTTGGGCAGGCTCGGTGCTCAAGAGCTCCAGTGCGCCTGCACGGCCCGGTCTATCCGTCACCACCTCCACGCACCAGCCCTCCGGTGGCAGCCCCCCGTACCAGGCTGTCTCTCCGGCCCATCCTTACAGGGGCTTCCTCCTCTCCAGCGCTGCCGGAGTCTCCCGCCTGTTCGGCGCTACGAGAGCTACTCAGTCCGGCGCTTCCAGAGCCTTCCTCCTCTCCAGCGCCGCCAGTGCCGCCCGTCTGCCCAGCGCCGCCAGTGCCGCCCGTCTGCCCAGCGCCGCCAGTGCCGCCCGTCTGCCCAGCGCCGCCAGTGCCGCCCGTCTGCCCAGCGCCGCCCGTCTGCCCAGCGCCGCCAGTGCCGCCCCTCTGCCCAGCGCCGCCAGTGCCGCCCGTCTGCCCAGCGCCGCCAGTGCCGCCCGTCTGCCAGGAGCCGCCAGTGCCGCCCGTCTGCCAGGGGCCGCCAGTGCCGCCAGTCAGCCAGGGGCCGCCAGTGCCGCCAGTCAGCCAGGGGCCGCCAGTGCCGCCAGTCAGCCAGGGGCCGCCAGTGCCGCCTGTCAGCCAGGAGCCGCCAGTGCCGCCAGTCAGCCAGGGGCCGCCAGTGCCGCCAGTTAGCCAGGGGCCGCCAGTAAGCCAGGGGCCGCCAGTGCCGCCAGTCAGCCAGGGGCCGCCAGTCAGCCAGGGGCCGCCAGTGCCGCCAGTAAGCCAGGGGCCGCCAGTGCCGCCAGTCAGCCAGGGGCCGCCCGAGCAGCTGCCCCTCTGTCCCGAGCAGCTGCCGCCCCTCTGTCCCGAGCAGCTGCCGCCCCTCTGTCCCGAGCAGCTGCCGCCCCTCTGTCCCGAGCAGCTGCCGCCCCTCTGTCCCGAGCAGCTGCGCCGCTCTGTCCCGAGCTGCTATCGCCCCTCTGTCCCGAGCTGCTGCCGCCCCTCTGTCCCGAGCTGCTGCCGCCCCTCTGTCCCGAGCAGCTGCCCCTCTGTCCCGAGCAGTTGTCCCTCTGTCCCGAGCAGCTGTTTCACCTCTGTCCCGAGCTGCCCCTCTGTCCCAAGCAGCCCCTCTGTCCAGTGGGGTCATTGAGAGGGGTGGCCATGGTGAGAAAGCCACGGAGGCGGACAATAAGGCGGACTAAGACAATGATGAAGTGGAGTCCGCGTCCCGCACCAGAGCCGCCACCGCGGACAGACGCCCACCCAGACCCTCCCCTATAGGTCAAGGTTTTGCTGCCGGAGTTTTCCTATGTTTTGGGGCATTTCTATGTTTTTGGCCTAGTATGGTTCTCAATCAGAGGCAGGTGTCATTAGTTGTCTCTGATTGAGAATCATACTTGGGTTTCACTGTGTGTTTGTCGGTGATTGTTCCTGTCACTGTGTTTGTTGTCACAGGATAGGCTGTATAGGTTTTTCACGTTCCGTTTGTTGTTTTGTAGATTTAAGTTATTTCATGTATCGTTCATTTTCCATTAAAGAACATGAGTAACCACCACGCTGCTTTTTGGTCCGCTTCTCCTTCTACAGACGAACGTCATTACAGTTCCGTTTTAGGACCACTATTGTTTTCACTATATATTTTACCTCTTGGGAATGTCATTTGAAAACATAATGTTAACTTTCACTGCTATGCGGATGACACACAGCTGTACATTTCAATGAAACATGGTGAAGCCCCAAAATTGCCTTCGCTAGAAGCCTGTGTTTCAGACATAAGGAAGTGGATGGCTGCAAAATTTCTACTTTTGAACTCGGACAAAACAGAGATGCTTGTTCTAGGTCCCAAGAATCAAAGAGATATTCTGTTGAATCTGACAATTAATCTTGATGGTTGGTTGTACAGTCGTCTCAAATAAAACTGAAGGACCTCGGCATTACTCTGGACCCTGATCTCTCTTTTGACGAACATATCAAGACTGTTTCAAGGACAGCTTTTTTCCATCTATGTAACATTGCAAAAATTAGAAACTTTCTGTCCAAAAATGATGCAGAGAAATGTATTCATGCTTTTGTTACTTCTAGGTTAGACTACTGCAATGCTCTACTTTCCGGCTACCCGGATAAAGCACTAAATAAACTTTGGTTAGTGCTAAATACGGCTGCTAGAATCCAACTAGAACCAACAAATTTGATTATATTACTCCAGTGCTAGCCTCCCTCCTGTTAAGGCAAGGGCTGATTTCAAGGTTTTACTGCTAACCTACAAAGCATTACATGGGCTTGCTCCTACCTAGTATTTATGCTGCAGTAGTTTGTGTCGCGGGCTAGGGTCAGTTTGTTATATCTGGACTACTACTCCTGTCTTTTCCAGTGTCCTGTGTGAATTGAAGTATGCTCTCTAATTCTCTCTTTCTCTCTTTCTTTGTCTCTCGGAGGACCTGAGCCCTAGGACCATGCCTCAGGACAACCTGGCATGAGGACTCCGTGCTGTCCCCAGTCCACCTGGCCGTGCTGCTGCTCCAGTTTCAACTGTTCTGCCTGCGGCTATGGAATCCTGACCTGTTCACCAGACGAGCTACCTGTCCCAGACATGCTGTTTTCAAATCTCTAGAGACAGCAGGAGTGGTAGAGATACTCGTAGTGATCGGCTATGAAAAGCCAACTGACATTTACTCCTGAGGTGCTGACTTGCTGCACCCACGACAACTACTGTGATTATTATTATTTGACCATGCTGGTCATTTATGAACATTTGAACATCTTGGCCATGTTCTGTTATAATCTCCACCCGGCACAGCCAGAAGAGGACTGGCCACCCCTCATAGCCTGGTTCCTCTCTAGGTTTCTTCCTAGGTTGTGGCCTTTCTAGGGAGTTTTTCCTAGCCACCGCACTTCTACACCTGCATTGCTTGCTGTTTGGGGGTTTAGGCTGGGTTTCTGTACAGCACTTTGATATATCAGCTGATGTAAGAAGGGCTATATAAATACATTTGGTGAAGTGCACTTGTCACTCCTGCAGCAAAGCACCTCCACAACATGATGCTGCCACACCCGTGCTTCACGGTTGGGATGGTATTCTTCGGCTTGCAAGCCTCTCCTTTCTTCCTCCAAACATAACGATGGTCATTATGGCCAAACAGTTCTATTGTTGTTTCATGAGACCAGATGACATTTCTCCAAAAAGTACAATATTTTTCCTCATGTGCAGTTGCAAACCGTATTCTGGTTTTCTTATGGTGGTTTTGGAGCAGTGGCTTCTTCCTTGCTGAACAGAGTTTCAGTTTATGTCAATATAGGACACTTTTTTTCTGTGGATTTAAATACTTTTGTACCTGTTTCCTCCAGCATCTTCACAAGGTCTTTTGCTGATGTTCTGCGATTTTTTTTGCTCTTTTCGCACCAAAGTATGTTGAGACAGAACCCGTCTCCTTCCTGAGCAGTGTATGACGGCTGTGTAGTCCCATGGGGTTTATACTTGTGTACTATTGTTTGTACGTGGTACCTTCAGGCGTTTGGACATTTCTCCCAAGGATGAATCAGACTTGTGGAGGTCTACAATTCTTTTTCTAAGGTCTTGGCTGATTTCTTTTGATTTTCCCATGATGTCAAGCAAAGAGGCACTGAGTGTGAAGGTAGGCCTTGAAATACATCTGCAGGTACCTCCAATTGACTCAAATAATGTCAATTAGCCTTTGAGAAGCTTCTAAAGCCATGACCTAATTTTCTGGAATTTTCCAAGCTGTTTAAAGGCACAGTCAACTTAGTGTATGTAAACTTCTGACCCACTGGAATTGTGATACAGTGAAATAATCTGTCTGTAAACAATTGTTGAAAAAATTACGTGTGTTATGCACACAGTAAATGTCCTAACCGACTTGCCAAAACTATAGTTTGTTAACAAGACATTTGTGGAATGTTTGAAAAACAAGTTTTAATGACTCCAACCTAAGTGTATGTAAACTTCTGACTTCAACTGAATGTAAATAAGGTATTTCAGACTAATAACCTGTTTTTGCTTTGTCATTATGGGGTATTGTGTGTAGTTTGCTGAGAATTTGTATTTATTTAATCCACTTTAGAATAGGGCTGCAACATAAAAAAATATTTAGAGTCAAGGGGTGTGAATATTTTACAAAGGCACTGTATATAAAACACAGGGAATCAAGTTTTTGACTGCACTGGGCCTTTCACTCACATTACAGATAGAGATTTAGATTGAACTTGTCATGGTAAAATAACAAGGCAATACCACAACAGAGAATTAATTAGGCCTAATTCAGAAACAAAACCCCCTAAAATGCCTAATTGGCCCAGTCCACTCTGCTGAATCAAATTTTTTTTTGGGGGGGGGGAATATTTAAATTATTTAAACCTCTGGTATTTCAAAACACAACCTGCGATATTTAGTTCATAACTTAGGTAAAGATTACCTCGCTATAACTGTTAATTAATTTTAGTGGGCTGTCATTTGTTATCTTTCTATGAGGATTAGACTATTAAAGGAATTATTGCCTTGTGCCTTGTATATACAAATATTCATGGTTAGGTTTTCTTCACATATACAAGCACAGTAAATGTGCACTAGTGGCCTTGAACAGAAGCTAGTTCCATATTTTCAAATGTTCACACAAACTAGATTTTTCATGATTTTGTTCCAAAATAATACCAATCTACAATGGTAGCTTTGTAGTTCAATAGAAATATTACATTTACATCTATGTTCATTTGTCTTTTGTTTACTCACATGAGTAGCCTATTGGGACCATGGTCATGGAATAGAATTTACATGAGTAGCCTATTGGGACCATGGCCAGGGAATATAACTTACATGAGTAGCCTATTGGGACCATGGTCATGGAGTATAACTTACATGAGTAGCCTATTGGGACCATGGTCATGGAATATAACTTACATGAGTAGCCTATTGGGACCATGGTCGTGGAATATAACTTACATGAGTAGCCTATTGGGACCATGGTCAGGGAATATAACTTACATGAGCAGCCTATTGGGAACATGGTCAGGGAATATAACTTACATGAGTAGCCTATTGGGAACATGGATAGGGAATATAACTTACATGAGTAGCCTATTGGGACCATGGTCATGGAGTATAACTTACATGAGTAGCCTATTGGGAACATGGTCATGGAGTATAACTTACATGAGTAGCCTATTGGGACCATGGTCGTGGAGTATAACTTACATGAGTAGCCTATTGGGACCATGGTCAGGGAATATAACTTACATGAGTAGCCTATTGGGAACATGGATAGGGAATATAACTTACATGAGTAATCTATTGGGAACATGGTCAGCGAATATAACTTACATGAGTAGCCTATTGGGAACATGGTCATGGAATATAACTTACATGAGTAATCTATTGGGACCATGGATAGGGAATATAAATGAACACATTAAACATGGTGACTTTCATACAAAGCCAGTTCCCTAACCTGCTCTAGCCTATATATTGTCTTAAGTCAGGTCTTTTCTATAGAACTTGTCTCTCCCGTGTACCTACCCATTAGAGACTGTGTCCTGTGGCCTCACTGCGACTTGGGAGGCCACAGCTAGAAATTGGCTTTTTATTACACCCATACATCACAGGCCTATAGTTCAGAGTCGTCAAGACAACAAAGGTGATTTCCCCCTTTGCTCTCCTCCAAAGATGAAAGAGGGGGAATCTTATTTTTGCTGGAATATCTGTCGGCTATGGTAGAAAATATAAACAAGAGACCTACCCTTGGATAATAGGAAAATAAAACACATACATACTGTATTATTTTGCGCTTAGATGAATTCACGGTAACATATTTAGTTTAATGTGATAATACTTGTTTTTTTAAATGAAAACAAACACTTATACAAACACACTGGGCTGCACCCAAACAAAAGATTGAGGGTAAACCTCATTGAACGCCACAGGACGATACCCGTAATACACACTGTATATATGTCGCACGCAGCACAACAGCTGCACCAACGCATCGGTACTCACACCACCAACGGACATGGGAACAATAACCGACGGGAACAGAGGGCACATATATAACATACTAATCAGGGGAAATGGGAACCAGGTGTGTGTAATCAGACAAGACAGTCCGGGGTTGATGATAATGAATCCCGTTCAGTGAAGCCTAGAAAGCCGGTGACGTAGACCTCCAGAACTGGTGAACAGAATGAGCAGCAGTACCGGGGGGATCCGTGACAGTATAAATGAATTAGAGAAACTTGGTCTTCAGTAGCTTGCCTGTTTGTACCCTATAGCTCCATCTGGCTACAGTGCCATCTAACCTAATCAAAGGAAAATGTGTGTGTGGGGAATAATAGCACAATCTTCATCATGTCTGATAGATAGGTTACTGTGGGCCTTGTTGCATTAGTAATTTTTTTTATTAGTCAGTTTAAGAACAAATTCTTATTTACAATGACGGGCTAGCCCAGCCAAACCCTAACCCAGACGACGCTGGGCCAATTGTGCGCCGCCCTATGGTACTCCAATTCACGGCCGGTTGTGATACAGCCTGGAATTTAACAAGGGTTTGTAGTGATGCTTCTAGCACTGAAATGCAGTGCCTTAGACCGCTGCATCACTCGGGAGGTTTAAAAGACAGGCTTCAGAATGCCATGACAACAGAGCACTTTGTGGCCTAACATCAGTCCATTATAAACTAACATAATGTTCATGTTTTCATCTGCCTGGGTTCATGGCATGTGGTTTACCTTTGTGCATTCTTTCAACCGTCTTTGTAATGGTATTGTAATGGAATTCCATCACGGTCTCAAGCTGGGCCTCATGGGCACTCTCTCTTTGTTAGATATTCTGTACTACATTCTTTGAAAGGAACAATTAGTTGCTCTGGCGAGTCCAGGGTAGCTTTTGTGAAATGCTGAGTTTTTATAAAATAGCATTGAACATGAAGAGACAATAATGGCTTGTTTTGCTGCAAGCTTGGCACAGAAATGTATTTTTTCCTTAAAAAGCAGAGCGCTTGCTTGATTTAAAGCTGACCTGCTTCTTCTTTTCTTCTTTTGACTGTTGCTGTGGTGAGGCCTCTGTTCCCGGGCAGCTGGAGGCAGCTGCTCTAAACTCAATGCAAAATGACCAGTGTTTTCATTACCCTTACAGTAGTGTGAGGAAGAGCCAGAGTAATGAGCTGCAGATTCCCCGGGCCTGTGAGAAAATCCTTGGGTAATTGAAAAGACTGACTTTAGTGCCCGTCTTAGATGGTAATGAGGAACACTCCATTTAGGTTGAATGGAGAGAAAGAGGTAGCCTCATCTCAACGGATAGAAGGTTTGATCCTGTGTTGCTCGTTACTGATCATGACAAGCATGCTACATGAAATTACAAATGTCAGAATCTTGGATATTGACTATTATGGGTCTCATAACAGGGTTACATGTAAACTCAGCAAAAAAAGAAATGTCCTCTCACTGTCAATTGCGTTTATTTTCAGCAAACTTAACATGTAAACATTTGTATGAACATAACAATATTCAACAACTGAGACATGAACTGAACAAGTTCCACAGACATGTGACTAACAGAAATGGACTGTGTCCTTGAATGAAGGGGGGGGGGGGGGTCAACGCTGCAGTGCATCTCCACCTCATGGACTGCACCAGATTTTTCAGTTCTTGCTGTGAGATGTTACCCCACTCTTCCACCAAGGCACCTGCAAGTTCCCGGACATTTCTGGGGGGAATGGCCCTAGCCCTCACCCTCCAATCCAACAGGTCCCAGATGTGCTCAATGAGATTGAGATCCGGGCTTTTCGCTGTCCATGGCAGAACACTGACATTCCTGACTTGCAGGAAATCACGCACAGAATGATCAGTATGGCTGGTGGCATTGTCATCCTGGAGGATCATGTCAGGATGAGCCTGCAGGAAGGGTACCACATGAGGGAGGAGGATGTCTCTGGTGAGACAAAACTGCGACTCGTCAGTGAAGAGCACTTTTTGCCAGTCCTGTCTGCTACAGCGACGGTGGGTTTGTGCCCATAGGCATCGTTGTTGCCGGTGATGTCTGGTGAGGACCTGCCTTACAACATGCCTACAAGCCCTCAGTCCAGCCTCTCTCAGCCTATTGCGGACAGTCTGAGCACTGAGGGAGGGATTGTGTGTTCCTGTTGTAACTTGGGCAGTTGTTGTTGCCATCCTGTACCTGTCCCGCAGGTGTGATGTTCGGATGTACCGATCCTGTGCAGGTTTTGTTACACGTGGTCTGCCACTGCGAGGACGATCAGCTGTCCGCCCTGTCTCCCTGTAGCGCTGTCTTAGGTGTCTCACAGTACGGACATTGCAATGTATTGCCCTGGCCACATCTGCAGTCCTCATGCCTTCTTGCAGCATGCCTAAGGCACGTTCACGCAGATGAGCAGGGACCCTGGCCATCTTTCTTTCGGTGTTTTTCAGAGTCAGTAGAAAGGCCTCTTCATAACTGTGACCTTAATTGCCTACCTTCTGTAAGCTGTTAGTGTCTTAACGACCGTTCCACAGGTGCATGTGCATTAATTGTTTATGGTTCATTGAACAAGCATGGGAAACAGTGTTAAAACCATTTACAATGAAGATCTGGTGAAGTTATTTGGATTTTTACAAATTATCTTTGAAAGACAGGGTCCTGGAAAAGTGACGTTGCTATTTTTGCTGAGTTTATTTCAGTTGGCGTTGGGTTATGTCTGTCGGGCTTGAAGTGAGATGTTTCCAAATTTAGCAGGCCTCGTTATTAGGCCCTGAATTAATCTTGACTGGCCCTACTTGGGAAATGATAAATGATAAACTTAATGATAAACATTATACATGACAAAAAGCGATGCAGTGTACAGTATATGAACTTGTGTGATATAAATAATATAAATGCAATACAATCAATGTTTGAATAGTTTACACACATCCTTATGAGTGTGCTGGTCCTGTTCCAAACAGGCATCGTCCTAGATGCCTACGGAGTCCCTAAGTTGACAGCATGACGGATTAATCCCCCCACCAGTATGGGTCCTCACAGACAGGTCTGATGAAAACAAGGGAGGGCACAATTAAAGGGTTATCACACAGGTGTCTGTCTTGTTGCCTTATCGCGACAGGTGACAGAGTAGGGTTGAGTAGGGTTGATCACAGGGATGTTTGCTTTCATCCTCGTACATTGGATTTTAGGAAGTTAAGCTTGTTAAGGTTTTATCCAGGTGTTGGATTGTTTTTCTAGGCTTATTAGGTTGATAACATTGTGAAAAACAGGATTTTTTTTTAGACCTGTGCCTACTATTAATTTCGATACTTTCGGCAACATATTTTTCTTGAATGTAATGTTACGTATGTAAGATTAACATATTGTTTGTGCAGAATATTGAATAACTATTTGGTAACACTTGACTACTTAACTACTTGACACCCAGCATCATAACACGTTATGACACTATCATAACCATGCCATAATGTGTCATAATAGTAGACATAACCTATTATAATATGGTCATAACACTGTCATGACACATATATTTTGACCTGTTGTGACATATTTAAGTGATAGTGCCAGAGAAGCCAGTGTTTGGAGAATGTTGGTATGGGTGTTGTTAGGCCCGAGACTTTGATGGCATTTTAAACAACGGGTTACCAACATATTCAAATAATGATTTACATATTTGCGTTAAAACATTATTTTGATGAATTTATTCATACTATTTCATCCTTCCAGACATAGTCCTGACACAAATCCAGAGTTGCTACCCAAGCTGGCTGATTGTTCGTTCTATCGGATTGGTTGCCAGAGATGCGGCCCAGCCATTCAGGCTTTTGGTTCTGTATCTATAGACGCGACCCGGTCATTCGCTCATATCCCTTGCTTGCTAGCTAGCCAACTTTGGCTAACTTATAGTCATGTCAAAAGGTGCAGCCAGAATAATAGCAAAGTAGCCACATTTGCATTTGTTTTAGCTGTTTTCTGGATACATCAATAACAATGAGTTAATGAGGCGTGATTTCAACAGGCATAGAAAATGTGCTCACTCGTCAGGACACTGTTGTTAAGAGGAGCTAGCCAACAACACAGCTGCCGTTTTATGGGCTCTTAGCCAACTGTGTTATTTTGTTAGTTTTTTCAAATTGTTTGTAACTGATTTTGTACATAATGTTGCTGCTCCCGTTTCTTATGACTAAAAATAGCTTCTGGACATCAGAACAGTGATTACTCACCTGGAAGTGGACAAAGATTATTTCTTTAATGAGTATTACGCGAAGCATAGCCTGCTTTCCCGAGACCGGGCCCAAATCCCGCCATTCATGTGAAGTAAAGACAGAGATACTAGGGGCGGTGGTCGGGGTAGCTTGTGAGAATTTGTCGGCGAGTGGGTAAACGCCACAACCCTCTGTCCTATTAGCCTGAGCTAAACGACTACCGCCCCGTAGCACTCACTTCCGTCATCATTAAGTGCTTTGAGAGACTAGTCAAGGACCATATCACCTCCACCCTACCTGACACCCTAGACCCACTTCAATTTGCTTACCGCCCAAATAGGTCCACAGACGATGCAATCTCAAACACACTGCACACTGCCCTAACCCATCTAGACAAGAGGAATACCTATGTGAGAATGCTGTTCATCGACTACAGCTCAGCATTTAACACCATAGTACCCTCCAAACTCATCATCAAGCTCGAGACCCTGGGTCTCGACCTCTCCCTGTGCAACTGGGTACTGGACTTCCTGACGGGCCGCCCCCAGGTGGTGAGGGTAGGTAACAACACCTCCACCCCGCTGATCCTCAACACTGGGGCAACACAAGGGTGCGTTCTGAGCCCTCTCCTGTACTCCCTGTTCACCCACGACTGCGTGGCCACGCACGCCTCCAACTCAATCATCAAGTTTGCGGACGACACTACAGTGGTAGGCTTGATTACCAACAACGACGAGACGGCCTACAGGGAGGAGGTGAGGGCCCTCGGAGTGTGGTGTCAGGAAAAATAACCTCACACTCAACGTCAACAAAACTAAGGAGATGAATGTGGACTTCAGGAAACAGCAGAGGGAGCACCGCCCTATCCACATCGATGGGACAGCAGTGGAAAGGGTAGTAAGTTCTAAGTTCCTCGGCGTACACATCACAGACAAACTGAATTGGTCCACCCACACAGACAGCATCGTGAAGAAGGCGCAGCAGCGCCTCTTCAACCTCAGGAGGCTGAAGAAATTCAGTCGCCTGGTACGGCAACTGTTCCACCCACAACCGTAAGGCTCTCCAGAGGGTAGTGAGGTCTGCACAACGCATCACCGGGGGCAAACTACCTGCCCTCCAGGACACCTACACCACCCAATGTCACAGGAAGGCCATAAAGATCATCAAGGACAACAACCACCAGAGCCACTGCCTGTTCACCCCGCTATCATCCAGAAGGCGAGGTCAGTACAGGTGCCTCAAAGCTGGGACCGAGAGACTGAAAAACAGCTTCTATCTCAAGGCCATCAGACTATTAAACAGCCACCACTAACATTGAGTGGCTGCTGCCATCACACTGACTCAACTCCAGCCACTTTATTAATGGGAATTGATGGAAATTGATGGAAAATATATCACTAGCCACTTTAAACAATGCTACTTAATATAATGTTTACACACCCTACATTATTCATCTCATTTGTATGTGTATATACTGTACTCTATCATCTACTGCATCTTTATGTAATACATGTATCACTAGCCACTTTAAACTATGCCACTTTGTTTACATACCCTACATTACTCCTCTCATATGTATATACTGTACTCGATACCATCTACTGCATCTTGCCTATGACGTTCTGTACCATCCCTCATTCATATATCTTTATGTACATATTCCTATCCCTTTACACTTGTGTGTATAAGGTAGTAGTTTTGGAATTGTTAGGTTAGATTACTCGTTGGTTATTACTGCATTGTCGGAACTAGAAGCACAAGCATTTCGCTACACTCACATTAACATCTGCTAACCATGTGTATGTGACAAATACATTTGATTTGATTTGATTTTAGCCAACGTGCAATCCCTGGAAAATAAACTGGATGATCTACGATCAAGACTATCCTACCAACGGGACATTAAAAACTGTAATATTTTATGTTTAACCAAGTCGTGGCTGAATGACAACACGGATAGTATAGAGCTGGCTGGGTTTTCCATGCATTGGCAGGACAGAGTAGCTACACCTGGTGTGTGTCTAACAGCTGGTGCGCGATGTCTAATATTAAAGAAGTCTCAAGGTATTGCTCACCTGAGGTAGAGTACCTCATGATAAACTGTAGACCACGCTGTCTACCGAAAAAGTTCTCATCTATATTATTCGTAGCCGTCTATTTACCACCACAAACCGATGCTGGCACTAGAACCGCACTCAACGAGCTGTATAAAGCCATAAGCAAACAAGAAAATGGCAATCCAGAAGTGGCGTTCCTAGTGGTCGGGGACTGCAGGCAAACTTAAATCCATTTTACCTAATTTCTACCAGCATGTCACATGTGCAACCACAGGGAAAAAACTCTAGACCACCTTTACTCCACACACAGTGACAAATACAATGCTCTCCTTTGCACTACATCTGACCATAAATCTATCCTCCTGCTTATAAGCAAAAACTAAAGCAGGAAGTACCAGTGTCTCGCTCAATACGGAAGTGGTCAGATGACATGGATGGTACGCTACAGGACTGTTTTGCTCGCACAGATTGGAATATGTTCTGGGATCCAATACCATTGAGAAATATACCACCTCAGTCACTGGCTTCATCAATAAGTGCAACCAGAAGCCATGGATTACATGCAACATCCACAAAAAAAGGCTAGAGCTGCTGCTTTCAAGGAGTGGGACACTAATCTGGACGCTTATAGGAAATCCTGCTATGCCCTCCGACGAACCATCAAACAGGCAAAGTGTCAATACAGAACTAAGATTGAATCCTAATTCACCAGCTCTGATGCTCGTCGGATGTGGCAGGGCATGAAAACTATTACAGACTACAAAGGGAAACCCAGCCGTGAGCTGCCCAGTGACGCAAGTCTGCCAGATGAGCTAAATGCCTGAAGTATGCATGAGAGCACCAGATGTTTCGGACGACTGTGTGATCACGCTCTCCGTAGCCAATGTGAGCAAGACCTTTAAACAGGTCAACATTCACAATGCCACAGGGCCAGATGGATTACCAGGACTTGTATTCAGAGCATTCATGGACCAACTGGCAAGTGTCTTCACTATTATTTTCAACCTCTTCAACCCTGGGACTAAACACCTCTCTCTGCAACTGGATCCTGGACTTCCTGATGGGCCGCCACCAGGTGGTAAGGGTAGGCAACAACACATCTGCCAAGCTGATCCTCAACACTTGCTTAGTCCCCTCCTGAATTCCCTGTTTACCTACAACTGCGTGGCCAAGCACGACTCCAACACCATCATTAAGTGTGCTGACTACACACAGTGGTAGGCCTGATCACCGACAACGATGAAACAGCCTATAGGGAGGAGGTCAGAGACCTGGCAGTATGGTGCCAGGACAACAAGCTCTCCCTCAACGTGATCAAGACAAAAAAGTTGAGTGTGGACCACATCAACAGGGCTATAGCGGAGCGGGGCGAGAGTTTCAAGTTCTTTGGCCTCCACATCACCAACTATCAACTATCATGGTCCAAACACACCAAGAAAGTCATGAAGAGGACACAACAACACCTTTTCCCCCTCAGGAGACTGAAAATATTTGGCATGGGTCCCTAGATCCTTAAAAAGTTTTACAGCTGCACCATCGAGAGTATCTTGACTGGTTGCATCACCGCCTGGTATGGAAACTGCTCGGCATCCGACAGTAAGGCGCTACAGAGGAAGGCCCAATTAATAGACTGTTCTCTCTGCTACTGCATGGGAAGCGGTACCGGAGCGCCAAGTCTAGGTCCAAAAGGGTCCTTTACAGCTTCTACCCCCAAACCATAAGACTGCTGATCAATTATTCAAATGGCCACCAGGACCACCAGGACTATTTAAATTGACCCCCTCCCCCTCCTTCGTTTTTACACTGCTGCTACTCACTGTTTTATCTATGCATAGTCACTTTACCCCTACCTTCATGTACAAATTATATTTGAGTAACCTGTATCCCCGCACTGGTACCCCATGTATATAGCCTCGTTATTGTTATTTTATTGTGTTACTTTTATAATTTTTTTTACTTTAGTTTATTTAGTAAATATTTAGTAAATATTTCTTGAACTGCATTGCTGGTTAAGGGTAAGTATATGTTATACTCGCCGGATGTGACAAATAACATTTGATTTGAAATGTCAGAGACAGATAGCAAGGTTTATACAAATCTCCACTTTTGAAATATAAATGTTAGTCTTAAAAAATGTTAGTCTTAAAGAAATGTGAGATAATGTCAAGATGCTTTTAGTGGATATTACGTTTATAAATTGCTTGGCTGGGCTGATGAGACAGTGGATTGTGCAGTCAGATGGAACAGAGAAATAGGCATTTTAACATCATAGATTTAGCTGGTGGTAACTTGTGGAATAGACACTAGCTGGAACGCGGTTTGACCATGTTACAGTAAATGATCATTGTAATTGCGCACTTGTCAGATAACTGATGTCATTTTGTCATTTTATTTTTATTACGTTCCCCATTAGTTAGCGCCGTAATGCTAGCTAATCTTCCTGGGGTCCAACACCAATTAACAAGACATTACAAACAACCACAAACATTCAACAAGCAGACAGTACAGACAATTAAAATACCTGACAGGAAAAACATTAAACATGCAGTTGTTTCTTCTATTTCCTGTCCAGTCATACTCTTGAGTGGTGCAGCTGTCTAAGGCACTGCATCTCAGTGCAAGTGGTGTTACTACAGTCCCTGGTTCAAATCCAGTCTGTTTCACATCTGGCTGTGTTGGGAGTCCTGTGATTGGGAGGGCGGTGCACAATTTGCCCAGGTTTGGCTGGGGTAGGCCATCATTTTATAAAATTATTTGTACCTAATTAAATTAATGGTAAATAAAAAAAATCTAATATGGTCTGTCATGTTAGATGTTATTTTTCTTGCCTGAGAAATATGGATTGGTAAAGAGTTCTCTTCTGCTATGGCTCTATATAAAACTGTAGATTTATAGATTTAAGGTGATTTGTCCTCGCCTTGAGTTGTCATAGCTGCCCTGAATTTGACTGTCTGGTTTGTTGGTTATGCATGTTGCTAGTGTGTCCTAACTGGTCTGAAAAATATATATATATATATTTTTTAAATATAAGATTCTTCAAGATAATCAGAAGACTGGATAGTAATTTGTTTTCAACGTGACGCCGTGAGAGATTCTGATGCATTTGGATAATATTCATATGATTTTGAATTACTCAGTCAAGCAGTGAATTTCAAACACAGATTGAACCACAAAGACTTGGGAGGTTTTCCAAGAACGGCACCTATTTGTAAATTGTGAAAAAAAAAAAAAAGCAGACATTGAATATCCCTTTGAACATGGTAAAGTTATTAATTACACTTTGCATTGGTTTATCAAAGGTGGAGGCGTCCGTCCTAACTCAGTTGCCAGAGAGAAAGGAAAGCACTCAAGAATTTCATAATGAGGCCGATAGTGTCTTTAAAACAGTTAAGGAGTTTAATGGCTGTGTTAGGAGAAAACTGAGGATCAATCAACAACATTGTAGTTACTCCACAAAACGAACCTAATTGACAGAGTGAAAAGAAAAACCTTGTACAGAATAAAAAATATTCCAAAACATTCATCCTGTTTGCAATAAGGCACCAAAGTAATACTGCAAAAAAATTATATTTTATATGTATATATATATATACAGTACCAGTCAAAAGTTTGGAAACACCTACTCATCGAAGCGTTTTTCTTTATTTTTACTATTTTCTACCTTGTAGATTAGTAATGACGACATCAAAACTATGAAATAACATATATGGAATCATGTGGGTAACCAAAAAAGTGTTAAACAGATCAACACACATTTTATATTTGAGATTCTTCAAAGTAGCCACCCTTTGCCTTGATGACAGCTTTGCACAACCTTGGCATACTCTCAACCAGCTTCATTGGGAATGCATTTCACTGGAATGAATTTCAAATAACAGGTGTGCCTTGCTAAAAGTACATTTGTGGAATTTCTTTCCCTCTTAATGCATTTGAGCAAGTTTGAATCACATAATCGTTTAGAATGTCATACAAAGTAATTCTAGACAATTCTGGTATTCTATCTTTGTGGCAACAGTTTGGGGAATGGCCTTTCCTGTTTCAGCATGACAATGCACAAAGTGAGGTCCATACAGAAATGGTTTGTCGGGATCGATGGCATCCTAGTGTTAAGATTTCCCTCACTGGAAGCTAGCCAAAGGGCCTAGCCTGAACCATGTAAAACAGCCCCAGACCCTTATTCCTCCTCCACCAAACTTTACAGTTGGCACTATGCATGGAGGCAGGTAGCGTTCTCCTGGCATCTGCCAAATTAGGATTTTCTGTCAGACTGCCAGATGGTGAATTATGATTCATCACTCCAGCAAACACGTTTCCACTGCTCCAGATTTCAATGGCGGCGAGCTTTACACCACTCCAGCTGACACTTGTGCGGTTACTTGGCCATGGAAACCCATTTCATGAAGCTGCCGACGAACAGTTATTGTGCTGACGTTCCTTCTAGAGGCAGTTTGGAACTTGATAGTGAGTGTTGTTCACTCAGTTTGGAACTCGGTCCCGTTCTGTGAGCTTGTGTGGCTTACCACTTCCTAGACATTTCCGCTTCACAATAGCAGCACTTACATTTGACCGGAGCAGCTCTGGCAGATAGATAGACTTTTTTGAAAGGTGGCATTCCTATGACGGTGCCATGTTAAAAGTCACTGAGCTCTTCAGTAAGGCCATTCTACTGCCAATGTTTGTCTATGGCGATTGCATGGCTGTGTGCTCAATTGTATACACCTTTCAGCAATGGGTGTGGCTGAAATAGCTGAATCAACTCATTTGAAGGGGAGTCCTCATACTTTTGTATTTATACTGTATCTCTATTAAATGTCAAACATGAACAGTGCGAAAGAGGTGAAAGTATTTTTACTGCGTGGACAACTTATGATATAATATTCCATTTGTAAGTGTGAATATTGAAATCTATCATAACTTACTTGTGACTGGTTATGCAATGAAACAAAAATGTATTGTTGAGTTCTGGTCATCTTTATTAGGTCAAAGTGGACTACTAAGGGGTTACAGTTTCTGAAGCTACATCTGCTAAATAATAGCCTTGTCTGCCAGTTGTGCTCCTGTTCTGCAGCGCTGCAGCGATAATGCTGTGCTTTAGCTCTTCTCCTCCTCTCAGACCTTGACCCTGTAAATATAATGATTTATGGAGATGTTAGAGCTGCTTCTTGGCTTCAAAACCTCTTAGATGTTAAGTCCCTTATTTAGGGAACTGAGTGGTTCTGGGCTGGTTTCCGACTGACATATGGGTGTATATTGAGTGACTGAGCCTAGGCTTGGAAACAGCCTATTAAAGGGGACAGACTAGCGATTGCAGCAATCGTGGTTTAATCTCGCTGTGATATTCTCAGACGTATTTCTCAACATTAACAAATATTAAATAATTTTGTAGAATTGAAACACAACCACTTTCTCTTGGTAACAGAGGGATGAAATGCAAAAAGCTGAAGTTGTAACAAGTCTGCAGGCATTTGAATGGTCTCTCTTTGCAGAAAATGCTCTGTATGAAATGGGGTCAAATTTGTATTGTCACTAAAAATGATTGAAAGGTGAAATATTATAGTAAGTCGTTAATAATTTGATTGTTAATATATTTAGAAAGGATTTCAGTCATTTCAAGTCCTATTCCCCCACTTTTGTTAAATATGAGACAAATCATAGGGGAGAGTGGGGTAAATTGAGCCAATGGTTTAGCCAATGACAAGTTGAGAAAATTGAAGTGTTTTCTTCCCTGGTGTAAATCAAGGCATTATTGCTGGGATATGAGGTCAAGGCCTGACCTATGTTAAAAGTGTTGAAAAAAGTACAAAATGTTTGTTAGGCGTTAAGCCTGTGTTAAAAGATGTTTCAAATCATTAAAAGAGAAAAAAACAATTGTGATTGTGTTGAATTGTGTTTGGGAAATAAAGATTGACATGATTTGAAAAAGGTAGTGTTCCATTTTTCCTAGGCCGTCATTGAAATTAAGAATTTGTTCTTAACTGACTTGCCTAGTTAAATAAAGGTAAAATAAAAATAAATAAAAAATCCTTTCCTGTGGGTCAACTTACCCCAAGTTGTGCTAAGAGACCACTTTTTTTGGGACAAGCTATGTTTAAAAAAAAATTATGTTTGCATGAATTCTGATTATTTCAAGGGATACACAACATCCTGAATTATACAGTATGTAGATATCTTTGTTTGAAATAATTATATATTTTACTTGACAGAGGGATGCTGGATGGCTCAATTTATCCCACTCAAAAACGAGTACACCTCAGCAATTTATAACTTGTTTTTTTTTAACCAGAAAGGTGAGTTACTGGAACCATGAATTATTAGTTATTGTTTATGGCCATCTCTTGAAAAAGTCTTACTTTTGGGAATGTCTACTTAGGCAGAACATATTTTCCACAACATTCAAGATTTGACCTGCAATTTGAACCATTGTAAACAGAAAATAGGCAATAACAACTTTGATTTTATGATTTTTGTCAAAACAAAATACAACACGAAATAAGAAAGACAGCCCCTATAACTCACCATGCCGGCATTTTGACTGAGAAAATTGCTTGACAAATTAATTTGGATTATTTAAACAATAATTGATTTAATGCTAGATTACTTTTATCATTGGCCACAGTTGTTGTACGTGAAGTCAACAAATATAATGTTCTCTTGGCCCTCACGTCCTTTCTGTTTAGGGACACCTCTGACAAAATAATAATTCTTAAAGAATTTATCCACCGATCTGGCTGAAATAATTCATCCCCCAAACATTCTTAGAGAATTCGTCCTCTAATCATTCTTAAATAATTACTATAGAAAGAGAGAGAGAGAGAGAGAGAGAGACAAAGACTGAGTCAATCAGTCCAAGTGCAGTGACTCTTGTGTTTTTATTGTTGTTTATTCTCTCCATTTCCCCACTGAGCGTGTGCGGATGTAACTCCTGGAGCGCTTGGGGTGTGTGTCCCGCAGCAATATTTCTCCCCCCGCGGGTGCTCTCTTTGTCCCGGTGACAGAAGGCGTGCTTGACTGATGGCACATTGAGGCGGGACAGACAGACGCGTGTTGACAAATTGCCTGTGCCTGACACAAACCCATTCAGCCGGCGGAAATGATAGATGCTGAAGCTAATTTTAAACACCATGAACTAAATTCTTGCCTTCGGAGGCTCCGTTCGCTAACTGGGACACAGCTGGTGGGTTTAGATAGAGCCTGCGGTCACCTGTGTCTTACATCCTACCCCAATACATTAAATAATCTAACTATACCATGATGGGATATCAATGATTAAGCATATGTACTGTAAGGGGACAGAGGGCAAGGACAGATAGTGTTCCGTTAAAGGTGTTTAGGAGGCATCAGGACATACAGTGCCTTCGGAAAGTATTCAGACCTCTTGAATTTTTCACCTTTTGTTACGTTACAGCCTTTTGATAAAATTGATTAAATATTATTTTTTTCTCAGCAATCTACACACAATACACCATAATAACAAAGCAACATGTTTTTTTTTTTTTTTTGCAAATGTATTAAAACCAGAAATACCTTATTTACATAAGCTCAGGTGCATCCTGTTTCCATTGATCATCCTTAAGATGAATCCACAACTTTATTGGAGTCCACCTGTAGTAAATTAAATTGATTGAACATGATTTGGAAAGGCACACACCTGTCTATATAAGGTCCCACAGTTGACAGTGCATGTCAGATCAAAAACCAAGCCATGAGGTCGAAGGAATTGTTCATTGAGCTCTGAGACAAAATGTATCGAGGCACAGTTCTGGAGAAGAGTACCAAAAAAGTTCTGCAGCATTCAAGGTCCCCAAGAACACATTGGCCTATATCATTCTTAAATGGAAGAAGTTTGGAAAAACCAAGACTCTTCCTAGAGCTGCCTGCCCGGGCCAAATTGAGCAATTGGGGGGGGAATGCCTTGGTCAGGGAGATGACCAAGAACCCGATAGTCACCCTGACAGAGCTCTTCTGTGGAGATGGGAGAAACTTCCAGAAGGACAACCATCTCTGCACCACTCCACCAATCAGGCCTTTATGGTAGAGTGGCCAGATGGAAGACACTCCTCTGTAAAAGGCACATGACAGCCCGTTTGGAGCACCTAAAGACTCTCAGACCATGAGAAAAATATGCTCTGGTCTGATGAAACCAAGATTGAACTCTTTGGTCTGAATCCAAAGCGTCACGTCTGGAGGAAATCTGGCACCTTCCATACGGTGAATCATTGTGGTGGCAGCATCATGCTGTGGAGATGTTTTTCAGCGGCAGGGACTTTTTTCTTTGTCACTATGGGGTATTGTGTGTATATTGATGAGGAAAACATATATTGAATACATTTCAGAATAAGGCTGTAACGTAACAAAATGTGGAAAAAGTCTAGGGGTCTGAGCACTTTCCGAAGGCACTGTAGTAGTTTTGGTGTTGTCGACAAAGACACTCTCTTTGACTTTCTCCAGCCCAAATACTACTACACAGTAAAGCAGGTGTTTTTCCTGGGGGAGAGGTCAGCCTAAAGATCTTCCATTTACTTAAATGGCAAGTCCTTAAAATCTAAAATTCTCCATCCTTTCTCTCACCACTAATTTAGGTTGGAAAGAGTAAAAATTGTTTTGACTCAGCAAAAAAAGAAACGTCCCTTTTTCAGGACTCTGTCATTCAAAGATCATTTGTAAAAATCCTAACAACTTCACAGATCTTCATTGTAAAGATTTAAACACTGTTTCCCATGCTTGTTCAATGAACCATAAACAATTAATGAACATGCACCTGTGGAATGGTCGTTGAGACACTAACAGCTTACAGAAGGTAGCCAATTAAGGTCACAGTTTTGAAAACGTAGGACACTAAAGAGGCCTTTCTACTGACTCTGAAAAACACCAAAAGAAAGATTCCCAGGGTCCCTGCTCATCTGCGTAAACATGCCTTAGGCATGCTGCAAGGAGGCATGAGGACTGCAGATGTGGCCAGGGCAATAAACTGCAATGTCCGTACTGTGAGACGCCTAAGCGCTACAGGGAGACAGGGTGGACAGCTGATCGTCCTCGCAGTGGAAGACCACGTGTAACAACACCTTCACAGGATCGCTACATGCGAACATCACACCTGCGGGACAGGTACAGGATGGCAACAACAACTGCCCGAGTAACAACAGGAATGCACAATCCCTCCATCAGTTCTCAGACTGTCCGCAATAGGCTGAGAGAGGCTGGACTGGGGGCTTGTAGGCCTGTTGTAAGGCAGGTCCTCACCAGACATCACCGCAAACAACGTTGCCTTTGGGCACAAACCCACCGTCGCTGTAGCAGACAGGACTGGCAAAAAGTGCTCTTCACTGACGAGTCGCGGTTTTGTCTCACCAGGAGTGATTGTCGAATTTGCATTTATTGTCGAAGGAATGAGCGTTACACCGAGGACTGTACTCTGGAGAGGGATTGATTTGGAGGTGGAGGGTTTGTCATGGTCTCGGGTGATGTGTCACAGCATCATCGGACTGAGGTTGCTGTCATTGCGGGCAAACATAAACTCTGTGTGTTACAGGGAAGACATCCTCCTCCCTCATGTGGTACCCATCCTGCAGGCTCATCCTGACATGACCCTCCAGCATGACAATGCCACCAGCCATACTGCTCGTTCTGTGCGTGATATCTTGCAAGACAGGAATGTCAGTATTCTGCCATGGCCAGCAAAGAGCCCGGGTCTCAATCCCATTGAGCATGTCTGGGACCTGTTGGATCGGAGGGTGAGGGCTAGGGCCATTCCCCCCAGAAATGTCTGGGAACTTGCAAGTGCATTGGTGGAAGAGTGGGGTAACATCTCACAGCAAGAACTGGTAAATCTGGCGCAGTCCATGAGGAGGAGATGCACTGCAGTACTTAATGCAGCTGGTGGCCACAGCCTTTTTATTTTGACCCCCCTTTGATCAGGGGCACATTATTCAATTTTTGTTCATCACATGTCTGTGGAACTTGTTCAGTTTATGTCTCAGGTATTGAATCTTGTTATGTTCATACAAATATTTACACATGTTAAGTTTGCTGAGAAAAACGCAATTGACAGTGAGAGGACATTTCTTTTTTTGCTGAGGTTATATCTATTAAATATGTATATATACAGTGCCAGTCAAAAGTTTGGACACACCTACTCATTCAAGGGTTTTTCTTTCTTTATACTATTTTCTACATTGTAGAATAATAGCGTATGGAATCATGTAGTAACCAAAAAAGTGTTAAACAAATCAAAATATGTTTTATATTTGAGATTATTCAAAGTAACCACCCTTTTCCTTGATGACAGCTTTGCACACTTTTGGCATTCTCTCAACCAGCTTACTGAGGTAGTCACTATACTTTTCAATTAACAAGTGTGCCTTGTTTGAAGTTAATTTGTGGAATTTCTTTCCTTCTTAATGCGTTTGAGCCAATCAGTTGTGTTGTGACAAGGTAGGGGTGGTACACAGAAGATAGCCCTATTTGGTAAAAGACCAAGACCATATTATGACAAGAACAGCTCAAATAAGCAAAGAGAAATGACAGTCCATCATTTCTTTAAGACAAAAATTCAAGAACTTTGAAAGTTTCTTCAAGTGCAGTCGCAAAAATCATCAAGCACTATGATGAAACTGGCTCTCATGAGGACCGCCACAGGAAAGGAAGACACAGAGTTGCCTCTGCTGCAGAGGATAAGTTCATTAGAGTTACCGGCCTCAGAAATGGGCAATTAACTGCACCTCAGATTGCAGCACAAATACATGCTTCACAGAGTTCAAGTTACAGACACATCTCAACATCAAATGTTCAGAGATTGCATGAATCAGGCTTTCATGGTCGAATTGTTGCAAAGAAACCACTACCAAAGGACAATAAGAAGATACTTGCCTGGGCCAAGAGACATGAGCAACGGACATTAGACCATTGGAAATCTGTCCTTTAGTATGAGTCCAAATGTGAGATTTTTGGTTTCAACTGCAATTGTCTTTGTGAGACACAGGGTAGGTGAACGGATGATCTCCGCATGTGTGGTTCCCACCTTGAAGCATGGAGGAGGAGGTGTTATGGTGTGAGGGTGCTTTGCTGGTGACACTGTCAGTGATTTATTTAGAATTCAAGGCACACTTTATCAGCATGGCTACCACAGCATTCTGCAGCGATACGCCATCCTATCTGGTTTGCGCTTAGTGGGACTATCATATGTTTTCCAACAGGACAATGACCCAAAACACACCTCCAGGCAGTGTAAGGGATATTTCACCAAGAAGGAGAATGCTAGAGTGCTGCATCAGATGACCTGGCCTCCACAGTCACCCGACCTCCCCAATTGAGATGGTTTGGGATGAATTGCACCTCAAAGTCAAGTAAAAGCAGCCAACAAGTGCGGGAACTCCTTCAAGAATGTTGGAAAAGCATTCCAGGTGACTACTTCATGAAGCTGGTTGAGAGAATGCCAAGAGTGTGCAATGGTGTCATGAAGGCAAATGGTGGTTACTTTGAATAATCTCAAATATAAAACATATTTTGATATGTTTAACACTTTTTTGGTTACTACATGATTCCATACGCTATTATGCTACAATGTAGAAAATAGTATAAAGAAAGAAAAACCCTTGAATGAGTAGGTGTGTCCAAACTTTTGACTGGCACTGTATATATACATATTTAATAGATATAACCCCTACAAATACCTAGGTGTCTGGCTAAGCTGTAAACTCTACTTCCAGACTCATATTAAGCATCTTCAATCCAAAATTAAATCTAGAATCGGCTTCCTATTTCGCAACAAAGCCTCCTTCACTCATGCTGCCAAACTTACCCTCGTAGAACTGATTATCCTGCCGATCCTTTACTTTGGCGATGTCATTTACAAAATAGCCTCCAACACTCTACTCAACAAATTGGATGTAGTCTATCACAGTGCCATCCGTTTTGTCACCAAAGCCCCATATACTACCCACCACTGCGACCTGTATGCTCTCGTTAGCTGGCCCTCGCTTCATATTCGTCGCCAAACCCACTGGCTCCAGGTCATCTGTCTTTGCTAGGTAAAGTCCCACCTTATCTCAGCTCACTGGTCACCATAGCAGCACCCACCCGTAGCACGCACTCCAGCAGGTATATTTAAAAGAGCCAACTCCTTTGGCCAACTCCTTTGGCCTCCTTTCCTTCCAGTTCTCTGCTGCCAATGACTCGAACAAATTCCAAAAATCACTGAAGTTGGAGACTTCTGTTCCCCTTCACTAACTTTAAGCTCTTAGCAGCTCACCGATCGCTGCAGCTGTACACAGTCCATCTGTAAATAGCCCATCCACCTACCTACCTCATCCCCATATTGTTTTAATTTACTTGTTTTTCTCCTTTGCACACCAGCATTTCTACTTGCACATCTGCACATCTACCACGCGAGTGTTAATTTGCTGAATTGTAATTACCTCGCTACTATGGCCTATTTATTGCCTTACCTCCTTACTCCTTACTTGCACACACTGTATATAGATTTTTTTCTATTGTTATTGACTGTACTTTTGTTTATTCCATGTGTAACTCTGTGTTGTTGTTTTTTTGTCGCACTGCTTTATCTTGGCCAGGTCCTGGTTAAATAAAGGTGAAATAAAACGTTTAAAAAATCAAAAGAGGTCTGATGGGCTACATCAGAGATTGAGACAGAGTGGGGAAGATAATAATCTCTCTGACTCTTTCATCAGATTATATCACACCATGGATAATATAGTTTTAACCTTTTCACCCTACTGAGCAGAGCTAAACCAAACCAGGCTGAGCTGAGCGGATTCGAGCTGAGCTGTGCTGGTAGCCTGGTTTGATTTGACTATAGGCAGAATGTAAAACAATGAAATACTTATGACAAATTAATTAAAGTACCATTGATTTCTTGAGTTTGTTTGCTTGCTTTTACAAAACTTTTATCCAGGGCCTCATTATCCCACATATCAATATGCTCTCAGATTTTGATTGGTGTCTGTGACTTTGTTATCCATTGCATTAAAATCCCTGTTGGCTACTTCGGTTGGTCCTTGATCAGTTAATCAACAGCATAATAAAGTCCTTACAGAGTACTTGTAGTCCATGATCAGTTAATCAACAGCATAATAAAGTCCTTACAGAGTACTTGTAGTCCATGATCAGTTAATCAACAGCATAATAAAGTCCTTACAGAGTACTTGTAGTCCATGATCAGTTAATCAACAGCATAATAAAGTCCTTACAGAGTACTTGTAGTCCATGATCAGTTAATCAACAGCATAATAAAGTCTTTACAGAGTACTATTAGTCCATGATCAGTTAATCAACAGCATAATAAAGTCCTTACAGAGTACTTGTAGTCCATGATCAGTTAATCAACAGCATAATAAAGTCCTTACAGAGTACTTGTAGTCCATGATCAGTTAATAAACAGCATAATAAAGTCCTTACAGAGTACTTGTAGTCCATGATCAGTTAATCAACAGCATAATAAAGTCCTTACAGAGTACTTGTAGTCCATGATCAGTTAATCAACAGCATAATAAAGTCCTTACAGAGTACTTGTAGTCCATGATCAGTTAATCAACAGCATAATAAAGTCCTTACAGAGTACTTGTAGTCCATGATCAGTTAATTAACAGCATAATAAAGTCTTTACAGAGTACTATTAGTCCATGATCAGTTAATAAACAGCACAATAAAGTCCTTACAGAGTACTTGTAGTCCATGATCAGTTAATCAACAGCATAATAAAGTCCTTACAGAGTACTTGTAGTCCATGATCAGTTAATCAACAGCATAATAAAGTCCTTACAGAGTACTTGTAGTCCATGATCAGTTAATCAACAGCATAATAAAGTCCTTACAGAGTACTTGTAGTCCATGATCAGTTAATTAACAGCATAATAAAGTCCTTACAGAGTACTTGTAGTCCATGATCAGTTAATCAACAGCATAATAAAGTCATTACAGAGTACTTGTAGTCCATGATCAGTTAATCAACAGCATAATAAAGTCATTACAGAGTACTTGTAGTCCATGATCAGTTAATCAACAGCATAATAAAGTCCTTACAGAGTACTTGTAGTCCATGATCAGTTAATCAACAGCATAATAAAGTCCTTACAGAGTACTTGTAGTCCATGATCAGTTAATCAACAGCATAATAAAGTCCTTACAGAGTACTTGTAGTCCATGATCAGTTAATCAACAGCATAATAAAGTCCTTACAGAGTACTTGTAGTCCATGATCAGTTAATCAACAGCATAATAAAGTCCATACAGAGTACTTGTAGTCCATGATCAGTTAATCAACAGCATAATAAAGTCCTTACAGAGTACTTGTAGTCCATGATCAGTTAATCAACAGCATAATAAAGTCCATACAGAGTACTTGTAGTCCATGATCAGTTAATCAACAGCATAATAAAGTCCTTACAGAGTACTTGTAGTCCATGATCAGTTAATCAACAGCATAATAAAGTCCATACAGAGTACTTGTAGTCCATGATCAGTTAATCAACAGCATAATAAAGTCCTTACAGAGTACTTGTAGTCCATGATCAGTTAATCAACAGCATAATAAAGTCCTTACAGAGTACTTGTAGTCCATGATCAGTTAATCAACAGCATAATAAAGTCATTACAGAGTACTTGTAGTCCATGATCAGTTAATCAACAGCATAATAATGTCCTTACAGAGTACTTGTAGTCCATGATCAGTTAATCAACAGCATAATAAAGTCCTTACAGAGTACTTGTAGTCCATGATCAGTTAATCAACAGCATAATAAAGTCCTTACAGAGTACTTGTAGTCCATGATCAGTTAATCAACAGCATAATAAAGTCCATACAGAGTACTTGTAGTCCATGATCAGTTAATTAACAGCATAATAAAGTCCTTACAGAGTACTTGTAGTCCATGATCAGTTAATCAACAGCATAATAAAGTCCTTACAGAGTACTTGTAGTCCATGATCAGTTAATCAACAGCATAATGAAGTCATTACAGAGTACTTGTAGTCCATGATCAGTTAATCAACAGCATAATAAAGTCCTTACAGAGTACTTGTAGTCCATGATCAGTTAATCAACAGCATAATAAAGTCCTTACAGAGTACTTGTAGTCCATGATCAGTTAATCAACAGCATAATAAAGTCCTTACAGAGTACTTGTAGTCCATGATCAGTTAATCAACAGCATAATAAAGTCCTTACAGAGTACTTGTAGTCCATGATCAGTTAATCAACAGCATAATAAAGTCCTTACAGAGTACTTGTAGTCCATGATCAGTTAATCAACAGCATAATAAAGTCCTTACAGAGTACTTGTAGTCCATGATCAGTTAATCAACAGCATAATAAAGTCCTTACAGAGTACTTGTAGTCCATGATCAGTTAATTAACAGCATAATAAAGTCTTTACAGAGTACTTGTAGTCCATGATCAGTTAATCAACAGCATAATAAAGTCCTTACAGAGTACTTGTAGTCCATGATCAGTTAATCAACAGCATAATAAAGTCCTTACAGAGTACTTGTAGTCCATGATCAGTTAATCAACAGCATAATAAAGTCCTTACAGAGTACTTGTAGTCCATGATCAGTTAATCAACAGCATAATAAAGTCCTTACAGAGTACTTGTAGTCCATGATCAGTTAATCAACAGCATAATAAAGTCCTTACAGAGTACTTGTAGTCCATGATCAGTTAATCAACAGCATAATAAAGTCCATACAGAGTACTTGTAGTCCATGATCAGTTAATCAACAGCATAATAAAGTCCTTACAGAGTACTTGTAGTCCATGATCAGTTAATCAACAGCATAATAAAGTCCTTACAGAGTACTTGTAGTCCATGATCAGTTAATTAACAGCATAATAAAGTCCTTACAGAGTACTTGTAGTCCATGATCAGTTAATCAACAGCATAATAAAGTCCTTACAGAGTACTTGTAGTCCATGATCAGTTAATTAACAGCATAATAAAGTCTTTACAGAGTACTATTAGTCCATGATCAGTTAATAAACAGCACAATAAAGTCCTTACAGAGTACTTGTAGTCCATGATCAGTTAATCAACAGCATAATAAAGTCCTTACAGAGTACTTGTAGTCCATGATCAGTTAATCAACAGCATAATAAAGTCCTTACAGAGTACTTGTAGTCCATGATCAGTTAATCAACAGCATAATAAAGTCCTTACAGAGTACTTGTAGTCCATGATCAGTTAATTAACAGCATAATAAAGTCCTTACAGAGTACTTGTAGTCCATGATCAGTTAATCAACAGCATAATAAAGTCATTACAGAGTACTTGTAGTCCATGATCAGTTAATCAACAGCATAATAAAGTCCATACAGAGTACTTGTAGTCCATGATCAGTTAATCAACAGCATAATAAAGTCCTTACAGAGTACTTGTAGTCCATGATCAGTTAATCAACAGCATAATAAAGTCCATACAGAGTACTTGTAGTCCATGATCAGTTAATCAACAGCATAATAAAGTCCTTACAGAGTACTTGTAGTCCATGATCAGTTAATCAACAGCATAATAAAGTCCATACAGAGTACTTGTAGTCCATGATCAGTTAATCAACAGCATAATAAAGTCCTTACAGAGTACTTGTAGTCCATGATCAGTTAATCAACAGCATAATAAAGTCCTTACAGAGTACTTGTAGTCCATGATCAGTTAATCAACAGCATAATAAAGTCATTACAGGGTACTTGTAGTCCATGATCAGTTAATCAACAGCATAATAAAGTCCATACAGAGTACTTGTAGTCCATGATCAGTTAATTAACAGCATAATAAAGTCCTTACAGAGTACTTGTAGTCCATGATCAGTTAATCAACAGCATAATAAAGTCCTTACAGAGTACTTGTAGTCCATGATCAGTTAATCAACAGCATAATGAAGTCCTTAGAGAGTACTTGTAGTCCATGATCAGTTAATCAACAGCATAATAAAGTCCTTACAGAGTACTTGTAGTCCATGATCAGTTAATCAACAGCATAATAAAGTCCTTACAGAGTACTTGTAGTCCATGATCAGTTAATCAACAGCATAATAAAGTCCTTACAGAGTACTTGTAGTCCATGATCAGTTAATCAACAGCATAATAAAGTCCTTACAGAGTACTTGTAGTCCATGATCAGTTAATCAACAGCATAATAAAGTCCTTACAGAGTACTTGTAGTCCATGATCAGTTAATCAACAGCATAATAAAGTCCTTACAGAGTACTTGTAGTCCATGATCAGTTAATCAACAGCATAATAAAGTCCTTACAGAGTACTTGTAGTCCATGATCAGTTAATTAACAGCATAATAAAGTCTTTACAGAGTACTTGTAGTCCATGATCAGTTAATCAACAGCATAATAAAGTCCTTACAGAGTACTTGTAGTCCATGATCAGTTAATCAACAGCATAATAAAGTCCTTACAGAGTACTTGTAGTCCATGATCAGTTAATCAACAGCATAATAAAGTCCTTACAGAGTACTTGTAGTCCATGATCAGTTAATCAACAGCATAATAAAGTCCTTACAGAGTACTTGTAGTCCATGATCAGTTAATCAACAGCATAATAAAGTCCTTACAGAGTACTTGTAGTCCATGATCAGTTAATCAACAGCATAATAAAGTCCATACAGAGTACTTGTAGTCCATGATCAGTTAATCAACAGCATAATAAAGTCCTTACAGAGTACTTGTAGTCCATGATCAGTTAATCAACAGCATAATAAAGTCCTTACAGAGTACTTGTAGTCCATGATCAGTTAATTAACAGCATAATAAAGTCCTTACAGAGTACTTGTAGTCCATGATCAGTTAATCAACAGCATAATAAAGTCCTTACAGAGTACTTGTAGTCCATGATCAGTTAATTAACAGCATAATAAAGTCTTTACAGAGTACTATTAGTCCATGATCAGTTAATAAACAGCACAATAAAGTCCTTACAGAGTACTTGTAGTCCATGATCAGTTAATCAACAGCATAATAAAGTCCTTACAGAGTACTTGTAGTCCATGATCAGTTAATTAACAGCACAATAAAGTCCATACAGAGTACTTGTAGTCCATGATCAGTTAATCAACAGCATAATAAAGTCCTTACAGAGTACTTGTAGTCCATGATCAGTTAATCAACAGCATAACCTGCATACATTGACCTGGAGAAGTAACTAGTGTACATGCAACATTGTTTTAAGGTTACGCCCAGGGTTTTCTGCTGCTGATGTTTATTGATGTTGCTCATTTAGTTTCCGTGATGAAGGGACAAATCAAATGAAGGTTTATTTGTCACGTGCGCTTAATAGTGAACAGTGAAATGCTAATTTACAGGCTCTAAACAGTAGTGCAAAAAAGGTGTTAGGTGAACAATAGGTAAGTAAAGAAATAAAACAACAGTAAAAAGACAGGCTATATACAGTAGCGAGGCCATAAAAGTAGCGAGGCTACATACAGACACTGGTTAGTCAGGCTGATTGAGGTAGTATGACATGTAGATATGGTTAAGGTGACTTTTCATATATGATGAACACAGAGTAGCAGTAGCGTAAAAGAGGGGTTGGCGGGTGGTGGGTGGCGGGACACAATACAGATAGCCCGGTTAGCCAATGTGCGGGAGCACTGGTTGGTCGGTCCAATTGAGGTAGTATGTACATGGATGTATAGTTAGTTAGTGACTATGCATATATGACAAACAGAGAGTAGCAGCAGCGTAAAAAGAGGGGTTGGGCGGGGGCACACAATGCAAATAGTCCGGGTAGCCATTTGATTACCTGTTCAGGAGTCTTATGGCTTGGGGGTAAAAACTGTTGAGAAGCCTTTTTGTCCTAGACTTGGGACTCCGGTACTGCTTGCCATGCGGTAGTAGAGAGAACAGTCTATAACTGGGGTGGCTGGGATCTTTGACCATTTTTAGGGTCTTCCTCTGACACTGCCTGGTTTAGAGGTCCTGGAGGGCCGGTAGCTTAGCCCCAGTAATGTACTGGGCCTTACGCACTACCCTCTTTAGTGCCTTGCGGTCAGAGGCCGAGCAATTGTCGTACCAGGCAGTAATGCAACCAGTGCTCTCGATGTTGCAGCTTTTGAGGAACCTTTTGAGGATCTCAGGACCCATGCCAACCTCCTGTGCTCTGTCGGCAGCTGACAGAAGGGTGGCTCCGCATGACAAATGGCAGACACAAAACGGCTGCCACCTCTGTAATTACGCTAATTTCTGCTGATTGAAAACTAATATGGTTACTTGAAAAATTATAATTGGGGGATTGTTTTACGCATACATTTTAGTGTCACGTCCTGACCTTAGTTCCTTTTTTATGTCTCTATTTTGGTTTGGTCAGGGTGTGAGTTGGGATGGGCACTCTGTTTTGTTCTATGTTTTGTAGTTCTGTGTTTGGCCTGGTATGTTTCCCAATCAGAGGCAGCTGTCTATCGTTGTCTCTGATTGAGAACCATACTTAGGTAGCCTGTTCCCTCCTGTGTTTGTGGGTAGTTGTTTTCTGTTTTTCTATTCTGTACCAGACAGAACTGCCTCGGTTTTGTTCATTCTCTTTTGTTGTTTTTCCATTCAGTGTTCAATTCATAAATAAAGATGAACCCGTACCACGCTGCACCTTGGTCCTCACCTTCTTCAACCCACGACAGCCGTTACATTTAGTGAATATTATTACAACCCCGGGCAACGTATGTAATGATAAGAACACGAAGCCTTGTGTTCCAAATGGCACCCTATTCCCTATATAGTGTGCTAGTTTTGGGACGCAGAGGTTGCTGTGTCAGTCTTAAATGGATCAAGAAATAATATACAATCACCAGAAATTGATAATTGATTTAGAAGTGCTACTGAGGCGCTAACACCTACATGAGTATGCCCTTGTATTTGCATGCGTTAACAATCTTATGTACATGATTTTGAGGGAGGTCACCGAACAATAACATGGAGAAATGCATTCAGGAAATCAATAGCTCCATTGACACCGGCAGTATTATGCTACTGTGAATCTGTGGCATTTTATGAAACACCTCAATCTATCACGCTGTCTCAAAATAGTGGTAGGTGTGTGTTGAAAGAGCTCTCACTTCCTCCAAAACCAATAAATATTGTTCTGCAAAACAACACCTTCAGTGTATTTGTCTAAACAATGTTTATATAGCCGTGGGAGAAAAAAATGATTGATGATTGAATGCAAAATTTCATCCTTATACATTTTGACCATATATAGCCCAGAGGTATCAAGTGCTTTGCTATTTGTGTATCCACAGTCCCACTTTCATTTGCAAAACATCTGCAGTACCAACTGCCTGAGAAATATTTACAAAGGGCAAATTCCTGAGATGAAATCAATGGCGACACTCTACGTGACTTCTATAAAAGACAAAACAAATCTGTTAGAAGCCCCTGAAGTTAGAGAATGGAAAATGCAATGTGTGGTGGCTTGAATGGAGAGTGGAGCCAGGCTTCATTTGCTGTCTGCCAAACAAATCACTTTGTATTCAATGTTTGGCCTGGTCAGGACAGTGTTTTCAGCCATCAACCACCCCCAGATCGGTCTAGTTTCAGTTCTGATATGGTAGGAGAATACAGGCAAATATATTGATACAAGTCACCTCATCCTAGAGAGTTACACGGTTAGAAACACGTCACGCCAGGGTAAGCCTACACGAAACACAGCCCTTATTTGAAGTGACTCTAAAATGTTTGACCGCTAGGTTTTTTAATGGGTGTTGTGACTCATACTGTGGTACTCAATACCTTGTTCAAAGGCACGTAAATCTTTTGTCTTGACCATTCACCCCCTGAATTGCACACATAAAATGTCTCAATTGTATCAAGGCTTAAAAATCCTTCTTTTATCCTGTGTCCTCTACACTGATTGGCTTTAACAAGTGACATCAATAAGGATCATAGCATTCACCTGGATTCACCCGGTCAGTCTATGTCATGGAAAGAGCAGGTGTTCCTAACGTTTTGTACACTCCGTGTATTCCATTTAGCAGATGCTTCAATCCAAAGAGATTTACAGTTATGCATGCATACATTTTATGTATGGGTGGTCCCGGGAATCAAACCCACTATCGTGGCATTGCAATCACAATGCTCTATCAACTGAGCTCCAGATGAACACCACATATGGTACTTCTGATGTATAATTACACTCATGTTAGCTAATGATATCCTGGTATTGAAACACTGCTAAAGCAAAACTAATCGAAGGGCAAATCACTTGCTTGATTCCGGAATGTCCTTAGTGTTTGCTGCCTGTTGCTGCTAGGACTAGAAACAGTATACAAATACCAGTGTTTACCTACATCTACAATACATCTATGACCGGAAGGTAAAAAATCATACCGTAAGTCCTGTTGTCCAGGCCTGCCAAGTGATGATCCAAACAGTCCACAGTTTAAGGAGCAGTTCAGGATTTGAGCCAGTTTGCTACAGCAGGACAATAATCCTGCAACAACAGGAAATGTGAAATATTATGTGGATTATAATTCATTTAAATTTTTGTAGGGGTTGATACATTTTTTTGTCAGGGAAAATCAAGATACACACTTCAGAAGCCTTTTGAAACCTCAAACACACTACACATTTGAAAGTTCTGCAACAGATTGATCAAATTAAGATCCTACGTATTTCTGTATGCTGTTCATAACAAGTGGGAAGCTGGAGAATTACTATTTGTAAACTGTGAGCAACGCGTTGTGTGCGTTCAAGCGCTTTGTACACATTGAGAATGCTGATTAGCTAATGGCAAACAAGCTGCATCAACCATAAACTAAAAGTACAGCTATAATGCTCACAGAAAAATGTGTTAAAAAAACTGAACAGATTGTTTTTTTTATCATGTTTTGCTGTTGCATTTAACTGCCGAAAATGCTGTTTCTTTAGCATGTCACATCAGAGTTCAGCATAGCTCAGAGATTATAGACAAGTTTCCCACTAGAAATGATCTGTTGAAGGGGCATTCAAGTGGATTTTTCCCAGTGGCGTGCTGGTATTTGCGAATTTATTAGATGTTGCGAATGCAGCACTGATCCCCTAGGGCTCGTCCTGTGTCAGCCTCTCAGCTCCCTCTCCGACAACTGAAGGTAAAAGATATCCCGTGGAGGAAGTGTGGGTTATTGTGCTGGGCTTTCATTTTGACCCTCTTTGCCGTAGCTTTTACAGTGGTGCCTGAAATATTGTTCTGTGGTCATCACTTCAGCCCTGTCCTTGGAAAAAAAACAACTCCTCACAGTATTTTCAAGCGGCCCCTATTCCTATGTCCCAAAGACTTGGAGAGGAAACAGAAGATTTAAAGCAGTATCTCATTCTCAAGCACTCCAAAGACTTTCGATTGCCTAGCTTTCATATACTGAATAAAAATATCAACACAACATGTACAGTGTTGGTCCCATGTTTCATGAGCTGAAATAAAACATAAAAGATCTCAGAAATGTTCCATACACACAAAAAACTTGAGTTGCAGTATATTGTGCAGTTTTGTCACACAACACAACACCACAGATGTCTCTAGTTTTGAGGGAGTGGTCGCACCAGATAGTTTTCTGATCCAGAGACATACCTTTATTTTAAGGTACAGTTGAAGTCGGAAGTTTACATACACCTTAGCCAAATACATTTAAAATCAGTTTTTCACAATTCCTGACATTTAATCCTAGTAAAAATTCCCTGTTTTACGTCAGTTAAGATCACCACTTAATTTTAAGAATGTGAAATGTCAGAATAATAGTAGAGAGAATGATTTATTTCAGCTTTTTTTTCATTCATCACATTCCCAGTGGGTCAGAAATTTACATACACTCAATTAGTATTTGGTAGCATTGCCTTTAAATTGTTTAACTTGGTTCAAATGTTTCGGGAAACCTTCCACAAGCTTCCCTCAATAAGTTGGGTGAATTTTGGTCCATTCCTCCTGACAGAGCTGGTGTAACTGAGTCAGGTTTGTAGGCATCCTTGCTTGCACACACTTTTTCAGTTCTGCCCAGATATTTTCTATAGGATTGTCCTTAAGCCATTTTGCCACAAAGTTGGAAGTATGCTTGGGGTTATTGTCCATTTGAAGACCCATTTGCAAACAAGCTTTAACTTTAACTGCTTTAACTTTAACTGTTGTCTTGAGATGTTGCTTCAATATATCCACAACATTTTTTCTACCTGATGATGCCATCTATTTTGCGAAGTGCACCAGTCCCTCCTGCAGCAAAGCCCCCCCATAACATGATGCTGCCACCCCCGTGCTTCACGGTTGGGATGGTGTTCTTTGTCTTGCAAGCGTCCCCCTTTTTCCTCCAAACATAACGATGGTCATTATGGCCAAACAGTTATATGTGTGTTTCATCAGACCAGAGGACATTTCTCCAAAAGTACGATCTTTGTCCCCATGTGCAGTTGAAAACCATAGTCTGGATTTTTTTATGGAGGTTTTGGAGCAGTGGCTTCTTCCTTGCTGAGCGGTTTTTCAGGTTATGTCGATATAGGACTCGTTTTACTATGGAAATAGATACCTTTGTACCTGTTTCCCCCCAGCAACTTCACAAGATCCTTTGCTGTAGTTCTGGGATTGATTCGCACTTTTCGCACCAAAGTACATTAATCTCTAGGAGACAGAACGCGTCTCCTTCCTGAGCGGTATGATGGCTGCATAGTCCCATGGAGTTTATACTTGCGTACTATTGTTTGTACAGATGAATGTGGTACCTTCAGGCGTTTGGAAATTGCTCCCAAGGATGAACCAGACTTGTGCAGATCTACCTTTTTTGGGGGGGCTGATTTCTTTTGATTTTCCCATGATGTCAAGCAAAGAGGCACTGCTTTTGAAGGTAGGCCTTGAAATACATCCACAGGTACACCTCCAATTGACTCAAATTAGGTCAATTAGCCTATCAGAAGCTTCTGAAGCCCAACATAATTTTCTTGAATTTTCCATGCTGTTTAAAGGCACAGACAACCTAGTGTATGTAAACTTCTGACCCACTGGAATTGTGATACAGTGAATTATAAGTGAAATAATCTGTCTGTAAACAGTTGTTGAAAAAATTACTTGTGTCATGCACACTATAGTTTGTTAACAAGAAATTTGTGGAGTGGTTGAAAAACGAGTTTTAATGACTCCAATCTGTATTCCCCGTCATGTGAAATTCATAGATTAGGGCCTAATTTATTTATTTAAATTGATTGATTTCTGTAACTGTAACTCAGTAAAATCTTTGAAATTGTTGCATGTTGCGTTCATATCTTTATTCGGGGTGCATGAGATATTCCAAATATGCCACAGTATTGTTCAGTAGTAACAAATATATTTTCAAGAAGCATTATTCACCTGGATTTAAACTAATAATATCAAAATGTATGGTCTAATGTACATGCACACTTTGAACAAAAGGGTTCCAAAAGGGTTCTTCTGTTGTTCTCATACAATGGGAGCACCCTTTTGGGTTCAAGGTAGGACCCTTTTTAGTTCCAGGTAAAACTCTTTTAGGTTCAATGTAGAACCCTCTGGGGAAACAGTTCTACATGGAACCCAATAGGGTTCCTCAAAGGGTTCCCCTATGGGGACCCTTTTAAGTTCATGATACGTTTAAGTTACTAAGAGTGTAGTTGAGATGAATGCTTTCAGGATCATTGCCTTGAATAGACGTCGCTTATTCAAATTCACCTTCATCAGAGCAAAAATAATGTCTCATTCCAGATTAGCATCTTGATCACATTAGCTAAAGGTCAAAATGCGTCTGTTGTGGAATGTATGGTGGCAACCAGTCAGCTGATCACCTGACCTATTCACATTCAAGTCTTATTCCTCAGTGAGTTTACCTTTTGTTCTATGAATAGTGATTATTAGCATTTAGCCTTAAAAGTGCTACCTCTGTAGCACGACATTACTCCTTTCCAAAGGATTATGAAATTAACCTTTGGAAGTGATAGTAATTATATTCAAAGGGTAACTGATATATGGCACAAAATGGGCCTGCATTTATACACATGGGAAAAAGTATTAACTGTGTCATTATATTTACATGGGTAGGCAATAGTATACAGCACTTCTTCATGGCTTGATGCTTGAATATTAGTATGTGTAGGTCTCATTTGAACCACAGCTTATTATCGTTGTTAATTAAATGTAAATTACTTTAGCTCGCTAGTTAACCATTAGGCTAACTGTGGGGCAAAACAATACACTTACATAGTTTTTTATTGAATTATGCGGCTGCTAGGCTATATTGCCACATTTCTTCTCACAATACCTCAGCTGTTCAACTTTAGTGGGTAAATCTAGGCTAAGCTCCTTTACTAGCCTTTAAAGGTAACATATTAAAATTGTGGGTGATAGAACTCTGTTTTCCCCCGATTCCCTACCTCCACGGACACTTAGTGCCTTTGTGCTTTTATGTTAGGTTTCTCCATCTCTGTTCATTTCAGGCCACGGAACTGCAACTCACTTTAGGCCTCGGAACTGCCACTAATTTTAGGCCATGGAACTGCCACTAATTTTAGGCCATGGAACTGCAACTAATTTTAGGCCTCGGAACTGCCACTAATTTTAGGCCTCGGAACTGCAACTCATTTTAGGCCATGGAACTGCCACTCATTTTAGGCCATGGAACTGCAACTCACTTTAGGCCATGGAACTGCCACTAATTTTAGGCCATGGAACTGCCACTAATTTTAGGCCTCGGAACTGCCACTAATTTTAGGCCATGGAACTGCCACTAATTTTAGGCCATGGAACTGCAACTCACTTTAGGCCTCGGAACTGCCACTAATTTTAGGCCATGGAACTGCCACTAATTTTAGGCCATGGAACTGCCACTAATTTTAGGCCATGGAACTGCCACTAATTTTAGGCCTCGGAACTGCCACTAATTTTAGGCCATGGAACTGCAACTCACTTTAGGCCTCGGAACTGCCACTAATTTTAGGCCATGGAACTGCCACTAATTTTAGGCCATGGAACTGCCACTAATTTTAGGCCATGGAACTGCCACTAATTTTAGGCCTCGGAACTGCCACTAATTTTAGGCCATGGAACTGCAACTCACTTTAGGCCTCGGAACTGCCACTAATTTTAGGCCATGGAACTGCCACTAATTTTAGGCCTCGGAACTGCCACTCATTTTAGGCCATGGAACTGCAACTCATTTTAGGCCATGGAACTGCAACTAATTTTAGGCCATGGAACTGCAACTCATTTTAGGCCATGGAACTGCCACTAATTTTAGGCCATGGAACTGCAACTCATTGTAGGCCATGGAACTGCAACTCATTTTAGGCCATGGAACTGCAACTCATTTTAGGCCATGGAACTGCAACTCATTTTAGGCCATGGAACTGCCACTAATTTTAGGCCTCGGAACTGCCACTAATTTTAGGCCATGGAACTGCAACTCATTTTAGGCCATGGAACTGCAACTCATTTTAGGCCATGGAACTGCCACTAATTTTAGGCCATGGAACTGCAACTCATTTTAGGCCATGGAACTGCCACTAATTTTAGGCCATGGAACTGCCACTAATTTTAGGCCATGGAACTGCAACTCATTTTAGGCCATGGAACTGCAACTCCTCCAGGCGGCTTTGCAATGAATCAAAGCTATTTGCTTAGCAAATGCCTCTTTCAATCGAAGTTAGAAAATGAAAATCACCCGAAAGAAAGCAGCAGGTCAGACACCATTTCCTTGGCCACATTTTTCAATTATACACCGTCAATAAAAGTAGTGTGTGATCACATTTGTGTAAGGTGATATGAATGTTGGGATGTGTATTTATGGTAGAAGGCTCTATTACTGGAGGGTTTTTACAGTTCCATTTGTTATTTAGCTCGTCGACGATTAAGACGTTCATATCTTTAAATACAAATAGGGAGAGCAAGACTAAGGCCATATCTGGAAACAGCTTCTTTATACCATTATGATGAGAGATTCATTGGGAGAAGCGACAACGTGAAAACAATGACTATGCCACTGTTGACATCACCTCCATATTCGTCGATGTAGATGCTGTCGAAGTCATTGATAGATTACTGTTCTCAAAATATTGGTTATTAATTTAACTTAATATCCCCAAATATTATATTTGCTTGTAGGTTAAAGAAAGGTTGCAACGGTTGAATAAAGAACTAACAAGGAAATTGAAAAAACCATTGACATTCAAAAGTCTACGGTAACAACTGTCACCCCTGTCCACACAACGGGTCTGACACCCACCTGAGTTCAGATCAGATTGAAAAAGGCGCGGGCCCATAAGGTTCCACACTGTCCGTGACTTCACAGCTGTCCTCAGATTTACTTCCCAGCGTGCTAAAAAAAGAACACACTAGTTTTTACAATCTAAATTGAAAACTGCTGGAGGGGAAAATAGTGTGGCGGCAGCCAGCGGGGGAGGTGTCGATGGTGGAGGGGTCATAAAGCGGAGCGTGGCGGGAC
Source organism: Oncorhynchus mykiss (assembly GCF_013265735.2). NCBI lineage: Eukaryota > Metazoa > Chordata > Actinopteri > Salmoniformes > Salmonidae > Oncorhynchus > Oncorhynchus mykiss. The sequence continues at coordinate 75,408,708 of NC_048571.1, read as the reverse complement.
GCTGTGTCGACACTCATCAGGGAGAAATTATTACCTCTATTAAATGAGAACATTGAAGAGAGGGGAGGTGAGGTTAACATCCCATTCCCCCCCACACCTCTTCACCATAACATACAAGCACACAGCATCAACCTTTCACCCCAACACACATGCATACAGCATTAACCTTTCACTCCAACACACATGCATACAGCATTAACCTTTCACTCCAACAAACGGCATCAACCTTTCACCCCAATACATACACACACTGTTTCAACTTTTCACCCAAACACACACACACACACACACACACACACACACACACACACACACACACACACACACACACACACACACACACACACACACACACACACGTCATCAATATTTCACCACAACACACACACACACACGTCATCAATATTTCACCACAACACACACACAGCATACATGTTTCACCCAAACACAGGCATTTCACCCCAAAACATATGCACACAGCATCAACCTTTCACACACACACACACACACAGTAAGGATAAAGGGACGTAGCCTTTGTCTATAATGTTTTATGAGAATGGAGAAAACATTGAGAGGTGTCCCCAGTACAAAGTTAAACAGCTTCATATTATCAAAGATTCACCACCATATTTTACAGTAGGTATGAGGTTATTTTCTGCGTATACAGTGCCTTTGGAAAGTATTCAGACTCCTTGACATTTTCCACATTTTGTTACGTTACAGCCTTATTCTAAAATATATATTTTTTCTCTCATCATTTTACACACAATACCCCATAATGACAAAGCAAAAACAGGTTTTTAGATATTTTTGGTAATTTATTATAAACAAAAAACTGAAATACCACATATACTGTACATAAGTATTCAGACTCTTTACTCAGTACTTTGTTGAAGCACCTTTGGCAGCGATTGCAGCCTCGAGTCTTCTTGGGTATGACGCTACAAGCTTGGCACCACTGTATTTGGGGAGTTTCTCCCAGTCTTCTCTGCAGATCTTCTCAAGCTCTGTCAGGTTGGATGGGGAGCGTCGCTGCACAGCTATTTTAAGGTCTCTACGGAGAAGTCAAATCAATGTTTATATGTCACATACACATGGTTAGCAGATGTTAATGCGAGTGTAGCGAAATGCTTGTGCTTCTAGTTCCGACCATGCAATAATATCTAGCAAGTACTCTAACCTAACAATTTCACAACAACTACATTATACACACAAATGTAAAGGAATGTACATGAGAATATGAGAATATGTACATAAAAATATATGAACAAGCGATGGCCGAACGGCATAGGCAAGATGCAGTAGATGGTATAGAGTACAGCATATAAATATGAGATGAGTAATGTAGGGGATATAAACATTATATAAAGTGGCTAGTGATACATTTATTACATCAATATTTCCATTATTAAAGTGGCTAGAGATGAGTCAGTATGTTGGCAGCAGCCACTCAATGTTAGTGATGGCTGTTTAACAGTCTGATGGCCTTGAGATAGAAGCTGTTTTTCAGTCTCTCAGTCCCTGCATTGATGCACCTGTACTGATCTCGCCTTCTGGATGATAGCGAGGTTAACAGGCAGTGGCTCGGGTGGTTGTTGTCCTTGATGATCTTTTTGGCCTTCCAGTGACATCGGGTGGTGTATGTGTCCTGGAGAGCAGGTAGTTTGCCCCCGGAGATGCATTGTGCAGACCGCACTACCTCTTGACACACTGCTCGCTTACGCCGGAAGCCAGCTGCACCAACGTGTTGGAGGAAACACTGTCCAGCTGGCGACCAAAGTCAGCATGCAGGTGCCCGGCCCACAACAAGGAGTCGCTAGAGTGCAATAAGACAAGAAAATCCCTTCCGGCCAAACCCTCCCCTAACGCAGAAGACGCTGGGCCATTTGTGCGCCGCCTCATGGGTCTCCCAGTCACTGCCAGTGTGACAGCCTGTGATTGAACTTGGGTCTGTAGTGACTCCTCAAACACTGCGATGCAGTGTCTCATACCACTGCGCAACACGGGAGGCCCCTGTTTACATAATTTTAATATCAAGACACTGTAAAGTCCATTATCCCTCCGAAGAGTATGAATTAAGGTTTGAATCCTAAGCAACCTGCCTACACATAGTTTGAAGTACAATATCAACATAGCTAAGTCATCGCTGTGTGCTGGAAAACCATGGTACAGCATAGGTGGAATAGGCATTGTGGTGCTCATGCGAATTTCCTTTATTTTTCATCCACCTTGGTGGGAATTACTTTGGACACGCAAAGGGGACAGCACTGGTGCGTCAGATGCGAGCTAATTTGGTGGTAGTCATCCAATGTCTACTCTGACATCACAAAGTGAAGGAATTGGATGTTCCAGTGGGAAGAGAACATAAACAAGGGCAATAGAGATGGTCCGGCACTCTGTCAACCAGCTGGTGCATTTCTCTGTGACAGGTGCATGCCCACAATCTGCCACTCTGCCGTAAATCACTGTATGGTTGGACAGTACTGGGGCCCACCCTGGGTGTACGTTTTGGTTTTTGCCCAAGCACTACACAGCTGATTCAAATAATCAAAGCTTGATGACAAGTTGGTTATTTGAATCAGCTCAGCATTGATGGCACGTTTCTTTCTCTTGCTTGGTTAAAATACAATGGTCTAAAACAGTTGATTTGTTGAAATCAGACTCATTTAATTAATCATGTAGTTAACAAGCATTTCATTTTCTTTTGACTGCACGCTGCTGCAGGCTGGCTGCAACCTGATCTCATAGCATTTTGTATTATTCTTTATGTAAATCTGTACACTCCATTTGATGTGATATGTTATGTTTCATATGGTATGTAATACTTTTTGGATGTTCATCATCTATTTTGCATGATATGTTATGAATTGCAATTTGTATTGCAATTTGTATTATCGTATGATAATGTTACAAATTTCAATACGTACAATATATTTTACAAATTCCAATTTGATGTTGCTAACATTAATGTTACTTAGGGCTGCAATCCCGTTAACGGGATCGATATGACAACAGCCAGTGAAAGTGCAGGGCGCCAAATTCAAAACAACAGAAATCTCATAATTAAAATTCCTCAAACATACATGTATCCTATACCGTTTTAAATGTAATCTTGTTATTAATCCCACCACAGTGTCCGATTTCAAATAGGCTTTACAGCAAAAGCACCACAAACGATTATGTTCGGTCACCATCAACTCACAGAATAATTCAGCCATTTTTCCAGCCAAAAAGAGGAGTCACAAATACCACAACTAGAGATACAATTAACCACTAACCTTTGATGATCTTCATCAGATGACACTCATAGGACTTCATGTTACACAATACATATATGTTTTGTTTGATAAATTTCATATTTATAAAAAAAAAATCTCAGTATACATTGGCGCGCTCCAAAAACATCCATTGATATTGCAGAGAGCCACATCATTTTACAGAAATACTCATTACAAATGTCGATAAATACAATTGTTAGACATGGAAATATAGATGTACCTCTCCTTAATGCAACCGCTATGTCAGATTTAAAAAAAACTTTACGGAAAAAGCAAACTATGCAATAATCTGAGACGGCGCTCAGAAAATAAATACAATTATCCGCCATGTTGGAGTCAACAGAAATCAGAAATCACATTATAAACATTCCCTTACCTTTGACAATCTTCATCAGAATGCACTCCCAGGAATTCTAGTTCCACAATAAATGCTAGATTTGTTCTATAATGTCCATAAGTTATGTCCAAGTAGCTACTTTTGTTAGCGCGTTTAGTACACAAATCCAAACGCTCGTGCAGGTCCAGCCGAACGTTGGACGAAAACTTCAAAAAGTTATATTACAGGTTGAAGAAACTTGTCAAACTAATTATAGAATCAATCTTTAGGATGTTGTTATCATAAATCTTCAATAAAGTTCCAACCAGAGAATTCCTATGTCTGTAGAGAAGCCATGAAACATAGGTCACTATCATGTGAAATGCGTGTGACCAGGATCTGGCTCTCTGCCAGACCACTGATTCGAAGAGCTCCCATCTGGTTCCACAATACAGTAGAAGCCTCATTCAAATTTCTAAAGACGGTTGACGTCTAGTGGAAGCCCTAGGAAGTGCAACTTTATCCATATCCCACTGTGTATTCAATAGGGGCTGGGTTGAAAATCGACCAACCTCAGATTTCCCACTTCCTGTTTGGATTTCTTCTCAGGTTTTGGCCTGCCATATGAGTTCTGTTATACTCAAAGACATCATTCTATCCAATACTAATAATAATATGCATATATTAGCAACTGGGACTGAGGAGCAGGCCGTTGACTCTGGGCACCTTTCATCCAAGCTACTCAATACTGCCCCTGCAGCCATAATAAGTTTTAACTAGGTGGCTAACGTTAACTAGGCTAGGGGTTAGGGCTAAGGTTAGTATTCAGGTTAAAGTGTTTAAGGTTAGGAGTATCCACAGGCAAAACAACAAAGCAAGTACACATGAGTACAAGACAAGAGACCTGAGCAACCGGCCCTGGTCCATAGAGGAACCTAAATAGCCCTAAACCAGGTGAAACCAATAATCCCAATCAGGCTCACCTGGACACTATAAACATAAGGATGCCCTCCAGTGGCACCCTCAGGGATAACACTCCATGATGACCTCTAACCTGTGAAAAAATGTGTTTACATCCCTGTTAGGGAGCATTTCTCCTTTGCAAAGATAATCCCTCCACCTAACAGGTGTGGCATTTAAAGAAGCTGATTAAACAGCATGATCATAACACAGGTGCACCTTGTGCTGCAGACAGTAAAGGCCACTAAAATGTGCAGTTTTGTCACAACAAAATGCCACAGATGTCTCAGGTTTTCAGGGAGCGTGCAATTGGCATGCTGACTGCAGGACCGTCCAGCAGAGCTGTTCCCAGATAATTTAATGTTTATTTCTTTACAATAAGCCACCTCCATCGCCATTTTAGAGAATTTGGCAGTACATCCAACCGGTCTCACAACCGCAGAGTGGTATGGCGTCGTGTGGGAGAGCGGTTTACTGAGTACCTCATGGTGGCGGTGGGGATTTGGTATGGTCAGGCATAAGCTAAGGACAACGAACACAATTGCATTTTTATTGAGGGCGATTTGAATGCACAAAAATACTGTGAGGCCCATTTTTTTTAAAGGCATCTGTGACCAACAGATGCATATCCTTATTCCCAGTCATGTGAAATCCATAGATTAGCACCTAATGAATTTATTTCAATTGACCGATTTCCTCATATGAACTGTAACTCAGTCAAATCAATGAAATTGTTGCATAATGCATTTATATTTTTTTTCAGTATAGTTGCTAAGTAGCAAAAAAAGTAGTAAGTAGTTGCAAAGTAATTAGCTAAAATTCTAAATTTGTCCATGATAGGATTTGAATGCTCAACCTTTGGGTTGATAGACATTCACGTTATATGCCCATCCTTCCAAACTGACCAACCACCCCCATTTTGCCTTAAGTAACTTTCTGTATTATGTAACCATACAAAACATATCATACTTTCCCGGGTTTGCCGGGTCTGCATTTACTATGTTACATCTAGTCTATGAGACGAGGCCGGCACACAGCAAGTACCTTAAGTAAACAATGATTCTGATGTTGTTTCACCTCTCCGAGCCGGGAGAGACATAGCGATGAGATAAGATAGTAACTACTAGCAATTGGATACCACGAAAAAGGGGGTAGAATTCAAATTTAAAAATTCACTCTATCTCAATTCCAGTGGGTCAGAAGTTTACATATACTATGTTGACTGCGCCTTTAAACAGCTTGGCAAATTCCTGAAAATGATGTAATGGCTTTAGAAGCTTCTGATAGGCTAATTGACATAATTTGAGTCAATTGGAGGTGTACCTGTGGATGTATTTCAAGGCCTAACTTCAAAAGCAGTGCCTATTTGCTTGAAATCATGGGAAAATCAAAAGAAATCAGCCCCCCCAAAAAAAGTAGATCTGCACAAGCCTGGTTCATCCTTGGGAGCAATTTCCAAACGCCTGAAGGTACTACATTCATCTGTACAAACAATAGGACGCAAGTATAAACTCCATGGGACTATGCAGCCATCATACCGCTCAGGAAGGAGACGCGTTCTGTCTCCTAGAGATTAATGTACTTTGGTGCGAAAAGTGCGAATCAATCCCAGAACTACAGCAAAGGATCTTGTGAAGTTGCTGGGGGAAACAGGTACAAAGGTATCTGTTTCCATACTAAAACGAGTCCTATATCGACATAACCTGAAAAACCGCTCAGCAAGGAAGAAGCCACTGCTCCAAAACCTCCATAAAAAAATCCAGACTATGGTTTTCAACTGCACATGGGGACAAAGATCGTACTTTTGGAGAAATGTCCTCTGGTCTGATGAAACACACATATAACTGTTTGGCCATAATGACCATCGTTATGTTTGGAGGAAAAAGGGGGAAGCTTGCAAGCCAAAGAACACCATCCCAACCGTGAAGCACGGGGGTGGCAGCATCATGTTATGGGGGTGCTTTGCTGCAGTAGGGACTGGTGCACTTCACAAAATAGATAGCATCATGAGGTAGGAAAATGTTCTGGATATTTTGAAGCAACATCTCAAGACAAAAGTTTGGTCACAAATGGGTCTTGAAATGGACAATGACCCCAAGCATACTTCCAAAACTGTGGCAAAATGGCTTCAAGACAACAAAGTCAAGGTATTGGAGTGGCCATCACAAAGCCCTGAGCTCAATCCTATAGAAAATTTGTGGGCAGAACTGAAAAAGGTTGTGCGAGCAAGGAGGCCTACAAACCTGACTCAGTTACACCAGCTCTGTCAGGAGGAATGGGCCAAAATTCACCTAACTTATTGTGGGAAGCTTGTAGAAGGCTACCCGACACGTTTGACCCAAGTTAAACCATTTAAAGGCAATGCTTCCAAATACGAATTGAGTGTATGTAAACTTCTGACCCACTGGGAAATGTGATGAAAGAAGTAAAAGCTGAAATAAATAATTCTCTCTACTATTATTCTGACGTGTCACATTCTAAATATATAATGTGGTGATCCTACTTTGCCTAAAACAGGGAATTTTTACTAGGATTAAATGTCAGGAATTGTGAAAAACTAATTTTAAATGTATTTGGCTAAGGTGTATGTAAACTTCCGACTTCAACTGTATGTACTAACTGTTCTGAAAAATACTGTGGTTTTCAAAAATATTTAACATTCCTAAAGAAAATCAGACTGGATAGTAATTTGTTTTCAACGTGAAGCCATGATGCATTTGGATAACATACATAAGGATAGAGCAATGAAGAGCTAATCTGGCAGCCCTGTTTTGAGCTATTTGGAACATTCTTTGCTGCGGAATATCATATAACTGGACAGTACTTTAAGTGTGATAGGACCAGGGATTGAATCAAGGTGCTAGGTGCTAGATGCTACATACTCTGAATATTTTCTTGTAACAGCAATTGCCATACCCATCTTAAATACAACATTATCTATGTGTTCTGACCATGATAAAGCTGCGTCACAACATGACGCCTAGTAGTTTCGTTTTTTCATTTTCTCTACATGCGTTCTATTCATCAACAAATTAAATTAGTGATCATCAGCAAGCATATATCTTGAACCAAATACAATACATTTCATTGTAGAAATGTTCAACACCAATTTGTTCATATCAACCCACTCAGACACCATTCTTAGTTCACTAGTCAGTAAATCTGTTAGCTCATTACATTCTGATGCTGCACTGTAAATTGTAAAGTCATCAGCATACATGACCACTCTTGCTTTGTTCCTTACTGAAGGTAAAACATTAGTAAAGATATAGTAGAGAAATGGGCCTAGGCAGCTTCCTTGAGGAACCCCACAGTGTATATCTTTACTGTTTGAAAAGCTACACATTAAACGCAAAAATTCCTTCTCCTGTTAAAACCATCGTCTTTGAGTTTACCAAGTAACAGTTCATGATCAATTACATCGAAAGCAGCACTGAAATCTAGCAGCACTGCACCAACTATCTTCTTGTCATCCATACTCTTTAACCAATCATCAGTCATTTGTGCTAAGGCCGTACTCATAGAATGCGCTTCTTTGCATGCATGCTGGAAACCCATTATCAGACCATTACATGAGAAATTAGCCTTGATTTGTACAGATAAATGTTTTTCCAATAATTTACTTAACACATGCAGAAAGCTTATGGGAGGACTATTAGGACCAGAGAATGCAAATTTTTTATCCTTAAGTAGTGGAATAAGCTTTGACTCTTTCCAGACTTCTGGGCATGCCCCATATATCAAGCACTTATTAAAAAATATGAGAGAATGGGGTAGATATTTGGTTAGCTGTAACTCTGAGCAATTTGGATGGAGATCATCTGTACCAGGTGACTTGTCATCTGATACCTCCTCCCTTTTTACTTCGTGAAATTTGAACATGCATTTCCTCTCCTTCATGATACAATATTTTATAAGGGTATATGACATGAAGTCATCAGTTGTAATCATAACATTCCTCAACTTGTCCACATTGCCCCTAAAGTATCAATTCATAAAATAGTTTGCGATGTCATGTGGTTTTGTAATAAATATACCCGGTGATTCAACGAAAGAGGAATTCCTACCCATAATAGCGTTCAACGTTCAAGACCTGTGCCAATTGCGCCTCTGATCCATTCAACATTAAGTCCTTACGTTGTTTTGCTGGAATATGACTCTGAATGTAATCTGCAACTCCACCCCCATATCTATTTCTGTCCCTCCTGAACAGAAATAGATAAGTCTGCAAGTTGGTGCAGCATGTGCAGCCCCCTGAAAACGTTTTACTTGTGGATGGTGACTGTAGATTTTCTGTGAACACACTGAAAAGTAATTTGACACTGTTTTGATCACACACAGCACACATTTGGATTATAATAATGTCAAGACAGCAGGAATGGGAGTTAATGCCGGAGTTAGAATTTATTCGAAACAGCGATAATTACAGTCTGGTAAGTTGATGCTAGCATGCACAACTGAGGTTCTGTTTCCATGTGCGTTTGGGGTTCAACCATTTACTCTATGCGGTTCAACATAGCTGACTTACTGTTTCTTAACAAAGCAATTTATTTTCTCGGCTATGATTTGTGTTGTGGTCTTGGTTGTTCTTAGTCGAAAGAAAGGCAGCGTAGGTCACTGCAGTGTTTGTCCTGTCTGAAATCTGGCTACCTCGTCTTAACGTTACCTTAGTTTGATCTGTGCAGTTTCCCAAAATGTTTGGTTTTAAATGTAACATTAGCTAGCTAGTTATGTCTTGCGTAAGAAAGTATGATATACTGACTGTCCTAATTATTTTATAAAAAAATTATTTCACCTTTATTTAACCAGGTAGGCAAGTTGAGAACAAGTTCTCATTTACAATTGCGAGCTCGCCAAGATAAAGCAAAGCAGTTCGACACATACAACAACACAGAGTTACACATGGAGTAAAACAATCATAGTCAATAATACAGTAGAAAAGTAAGTCTATATACAATGTGAGCAAGTGAGGTGAGATAAGGGAGGTAAAGGCAAAAAAGGCCATGGTGGCGAAGTAAATACAATATAGCAAGTAAAACACTGGAGTGGTTGATTTGCAGTGGAAGAATGTGCAAAGTAGAGATAGAAATAATGGGGTGCAAAGGAGCAAAAATAAATAAATACAGTAGGGAAAGAGGTAGTTGTTTTGGCTAAATTATAGATGGGCTATGTACAGGTGCAGTAATCTGTAAGCTGCTCTGACAGCTGGTGCTTAAAGCTAGTGATTCTGTACAAAGTATTATATTGCCCTATGTTGTCATCTAGTGGCGAATATGGGTACTGTAGCTTTTAATTAGCTCATTTTTGGTTCAGAGCTATTTCCTGTCAGAACAATCCGAGAGACCAGCCCTACTTTTACGTCTTACTAGGCCTTGGTTAAAGATAAGTCTGTTAGTAGTTTTGAGTTATTAGAACATGCTTTCGCTAATTCAAATTGTGTTTCCAGAATATGTATTTTTTTACATGTTTATTCTAGTTTTTTAGAATAACTGTTGAATGTGAACAGGGGTGGCAGGTAGCCTAGTGGTTAGAGTGTTGGGCCAGTAACTTGAAAGGTTGCTGGCTTGAATCCCTGAGCTGACAAGGTAAAAATCTGTCGTTCTGCACCTGAACAAGGCATTTAACCCACTGTTCCCCGGTAGACTGTCATTGTAAATAAGAATGTGTTCTTAACTGACTTGCCTAGTTAAATAAATAAAAATAAAGTGTAAGTTGAGGATGCTAAGCTAGTTGTGCTCATTCACTTAACATTATGTGTTTGCATGCTAGCTATCATTTCGTGACGGAATTCAGCTTATTTTGTTTTTGGATGTATCAAGCTATTTTAAGTGTTCAGATATCTCCTGTGACAGAGCTAAAACATATTTATTAAGATATATGGACACTTAGATTGTGTGAATGTAAATAGTGATTTTTTTCTCATACATTTTCCCCTTTCTGTATCTGTTACAGTTTTACAAACAAAATATATTTGACTAAAGATTCTTAACTGTACCAATGCCTCCTGATTCTTTATTGGAAGCTTGTAAACTGTCTGCCACGCTATGTAGCTTACACTTTGTGAGGGCAGAATCCTGGGCACACCCATTAGCTAACGTTACAGTCTTACGTTAGCTCAGGTTACCTAGCTAGCTAAGCTTAATTGGCTCTCATAGCAGCCAAGGCTGTTCGCTAATTTAGGTTTGTGCATATTTGTTTGTCCTCTGATTACACGCAAGTGTCTAGATCAACAGTTTACACATGATCACTTCAGCCTTATGTGAAAAACCTTACTTGGCAAAATCTAGCTAGCTAGCTAGATTTCGTCACTTGTTGGTTAGCTACCTAGCTAACTTTAGCTGGTATAATTTTACATTAGCTAGCTAGCTACTTAGCTAATCAAAATAAAACCACATTAATTGGCTAGCTAACTTCTTTCGGCCTGTTGCTTAGCTAGCTACCATTCAGCTGACTGGTGTTAGCTAGCTACAGAGGCTTTGCTGCTGGACTTTGTACAAGCAAGCTAATGTAAGCTAGGTAATATTAGCTAGTTAGCTACCTAGCTAATCAAAATATATGCTTTCATTTATTGATTAACCTCAGCTTGCATACAGTGTCCTAGGTTTGTTTGCATACACTTCTGACTGGCAGCGTGGTGCAAGCAGCTGTATTGCTTTGTCTAGAAAATATGTTAGCACCGTTGTTATTTAGTCAATGGAAATGTGCATGTGAGAGCAATAAATTATAAATGCAATAAAAATTGTTGCACCTACACATTTTGTCAATCCGGCATTTTTTAAGTCCAATGGTCACTTGCTGCCATGTTGTATTGCTACCATGTTGTTGTCATGTGGTGTTGCTCCCATGCTGTGTTGCTCATATGCTATGTTGTTGTCTTAGGTCTATCTTTATGTCGTGTTGTCTCTCTTGTCATGATGTGTGTTTTGTCCTATATATTTTCTTTATCCCAACCCAAGTCCCCACAGGAGGCCTTTTGCCTTTTGCCTATTTCTTTTATGAGAGACCATGCTCTTACAATGGAAAGTATTGGGGCATACTGAATTCTAGCTACCAGGATGCAATTCCTATGGCTTCCACGGGGTGTCAGCAGTCTATGTTCAATGTCTCAGGCTTGTAACTTCCAAAATGAATGAGAAATATCAGTGTTAGTACAGGGACACAGTCTTGGAAATTTGTGTGTGGGTGAGAGATGAAGACAAGCTTCACCTGCTTAAATCGTTTTCCTATTGAGCATACTTCTTTCCGTAAGAAATATTATAGTGTGATTACATTTTAGGGTATCTGAGGAGTCAATAGAAATGTATTTTGACTTGTTGAAACCAAGTTTTTGGGTAGACTTTCGGATTCCTTTCTCTGCATGAATGAGTGGATTACTGAAATCAATGGCGCCAACTAAACTTTTTGCGATATAAAGAAGGATGTTATCTAACAATATGACACTACATGTTATAACTGGGACCCTTTGAATGACAATTCAGAGGAAGATTTTCAAAAAGTAAGTGAATATTTAAATCGCAATTTGTGAATTTATGAAACCTGTGCTGGTGAAAAAAATATTTTGATGTGGGGTGCTGTCCTCAAACAATGGCATGCTTCGATGTAATGGCTACTGTAAATCGGGCAGTGCAGTTAGATTAACAAGAATTTAAGCTTTCAACTGATATAAGACACTTGTATGTACCTAAATGTTTAATATCCATAATTTTTATGATTATTTATTTGAATAGCGTGCCCTCCAGTTTCACCGGAAGTTGTCCCGCAAACTGGAAGTCTATCCCTGAGAGGTTTTAAAACTCAATGACACAGTTAAAAAATCTGGTATGTGGTTCAACCAATGAGCTTTAACTAACTATTGTTGGGTCTATAATTATGTTCCAGCCCCTTGACCATCCGCTCAAGAAAAAACATCTGCCCATGGCTGAATCTAGTTGATTATCTCTAACCTAGGATATACCTGACATGTGTTTGTATGGTTCATGTAATTGAAATGCATGTTAATGTTTTTCACACTGTTCACATTCAACAGTGTAACACTGGTCTATAACACAGTCATTTGCTGTTAATGCATAATTTTTAAATAGCCTCCTAGTGCGGTGTGTTGCAATAAAAGGGCCACTGTTGAATTAGAGCTGTCTAATGAATCTGCATAGGTGGCAATATAACTAAGTATCACTATTTCTAATGAAACTATGTAATAAAGTAGTAATAAACCACCTCCCTTCAGCACAAGAACTAATAAAACAGCAAGAGAAGATGCGAAGATCTAGCTCAGGGTCAGAAAGAGAAGTGGGATCTCTGTCAATGTCATGAAGTCTCTGTGCATGACATGCCAATAGCTTAGCCTAGCCACTAGGCTGCTTTCCCATTGTCTCGTATACCTGGGAGACAGAGAACAGTTTTGGTTCCTGCAACAAATATAGAAAGTTAATTTGTTCTTCTTCAACTACAGAGCATCAATCATATGGGCAGCCTAAGCCTCTGGTCCAACTCTCTGGGAGGTCTCCACTGTAGTGTAAAAATAATTGCTCTCCTCTCCTCTGTGTGTGTGTGTGTGTGTGTGTGTGTGTGTGTGTGTGTGTGTGTGTGTGTGTGTGTGTGTGTGTGTGTGTGTGTGTGTGTGTTCAAGCACAATGTTAACCTTAGTGGAGAAGCAGCAGAAACCTGTGTGTTTCTCCCCTCAAGACACAGCTCAATTTCAAATCATACCTGAATAGAGTTTTTTTTTAGCTTGATTTCATGCGTCTCTTTGGTAAATCTTTCAAATCAACAGAGAATAGCTGTTGAACATATACAGTGTATTCACAAATAGACATCAAGATGATACAGCAAACATTACAGAAGATGGGCGGCAGGGTAGCCTAGTGGTTAGAGTGTTGGACTAGTAACTGGAAGGTTGCAAGTTCAAATCCCTGAGCTGACCTTTCCATAACCATTTACACATTTTAATAATTAGCAGACACACTTATCCAGAGCGACTTACAGGAGCAATTAGGGTAAAGTGCCTTGCTCAAGCGCACATGGACAGATTTTTCACCTAATCGGCTAGGGGATTCAAACCAGCGACCTTTTGGTTACTGGCACATTGTTCTTAACAGCTAGGTTACCTGCCAATCTTTCCATAACTACACTATCTCTCATCTATTCACTCTCTCATTTCATATTAGCGTTTTGATCTCATCCCATCCATCTCAGGCCTGCTGAAGGCCACGTTCGTTTCACAGGTCAATTCATTTTAATTACCGAGCATATCAATAGCCTATCATTGGGGTGGAGTGTGTGTTGTGAAGGAGAACTTAATTAAACTTAAAGATTTCAGACACCCACTCACTCAGGCCACGAGACATTTTAAATGTGACTTGCCGAAGACACGTCAAATATCTGGGGTTTGAGATGATAGACGATAGTAACAGCACTTGTATCTGAAGATTTACATGACTCCTTAACTTTTAGTCAAGCCTATCTGTACCTTTGTCGACAACGGCAATAAATTGCAGCACTACATTTTTACTATGCGTGCTACTATACATGTCTGTATCTGTATCTCATCCCTTATCTGTAACCAGTTCTCTTGAACGTAGTGGTTTTGCTCACTGCGGTAAAGCTAATTTGGCACAAACTGATTTAGATGAATACAGAGCCCCGTGTACAACAGCTGCAGCCAGCCAACAACTGTTTTAGCTGCTCCAGAGCAGTAGTAGCCAGCTACCCTGCATTTCAATGAAGGCCCTGGTACTTACTCAACATTCAACGTGCAACACTGTGATTGTTATGGCTGATGAAGGACTCATCTCCGGAACTTTTTAATAGGGACAACAGTGAATGCCCAAAGCATACCATCACCATCGGATGAATGGATTTTAATTGAGAAGAGTAATGTTTTAATTACAACCGGCTGGTTTGGAGGCCCTCTCGATTTTTCCAATTTCCCCATTTACAGAACTTAAAATAAGTGTCAGATATACAATTAAAACAAGCACTCTCACATCTGAGTTATCTTGTTACAGGTGCAACAATGCCAAACCCGCAGACTGCTCTTGCTAGTATATGTTTTTTTTATTTAAGCTTACTTGTTAGCTTTTTGGTCTTCGTCAGAGCTTTTTCACATATCAAATACGCTGATGATAGTTAATACCTCTTGGGGCTAGGGGGCAACAGTTTCACTTTTGGATAAATAGCGTGCCCAATTTAAACTTCCTGCTACTCATGCCAAGTATTTAAGATATGCATATTATTAGTAGATTTGGAGAGAAAACACTGAAGTTTCTAAAACTGTTTGAATCATGTCTGTGAGTATAACAGAACTTATGTAGCAGGCAAAACCTCGAGGACTAACCGTTCAGATTTTTTTTTTTTAGGTCTCTGTCTGTTCAGTGGGTTCTCGTTGGCAAACAATATTTCTTAGGAACTGGTTTTCAGTTCCTACCGCTTCCACTCGATGTCACCAGTCTTTGGAATTTGGTTGAGGTTATTTCTTTGTGCAATAAAGAAGTAGGCCAACTAGGAACAGGGTAACACTGTTGAGAGTTGCGCAAGACGTGAAAAGTAGCGCTGGTTTGTTGTCTTCCTGTATTGAACAACAAATAGACCCGTCTACAATTTGATGAATTATTAACGTTTAAAAATACCTAAAGTTGTATTACAAAAGTAGTTTGAAATATTTTGGCAAAGTTATAGGCCACTTTTGAAATATTTTGTAGTGACGTTGCGTTTTTTGGAAGCTGTTTTTTTCTGGATCAAACGCGCTTTATAAATTGACATTTGGATATATATGGACGGAATTAATCGAACAAAAGGACAAATTGTGATGTTTATGGGACATATTGGAGTGCCAACAAAAGAAGCTTGTCAAAGGTAATGCATGTTTTATATTTTATTTCTGCGTTTTGTGTAGCGCCTGCAGGGTTGAAATATGCTACCCTCTTTGTTTACTGGTTGTGCTATCATCAGATAATAGCTTCTTATGCTTTCGCCGAAAAGCCTTCTTTTTTTAATTTGCCACGCTGCATTTTCACTGTTTTTTGCCCAAGTGGGACGCGACTGTCCCGCCTATCCGTAAGAAGTTAAAGTAGATAAAGTGATATCAACAACTGAAATATAAACTAGATCAATGGCAAATACTGTTATAGAGACAACTGACTTGGCCCACTGTCAGTTATTTTGAAGCTTAGAAATAACTATGGAGGGAGCAAGGCAATCATACAGCAATGAATTACAAAAGCACATTCATTGACAACATCTCAGTCCATTACTATAACAGAATAACATTTCTTAATTTCAAATGAAGTGTTACAAAAGCACATGCATTGACAACATCTCAGTCCATTACTACAACAGAATACAGGAATCAGACATTAAAAGACAACAGAGAAGTCACACAAGACATCTGAAGAAAGTCACACTTTTGTTTGACTGCACAAACATTGCTATTTATAGTCTTCCTGATATGACACTTTCCTGTCCATATGTTAAGTCTCAGATGCACTGTACAGCTTGAAACTAGAGCACAGTCTGTCAGGTATAATCCCAGAAACTGTTATTAACAATTGTGATGTCTAATGAAATCTATGCCAACGTAGAGTTTGATAATGACAATGTTGAGGATATTTATACCAATAAAGAGACCATCAATTCTCATGACTCCAGAAGCAAGACAAAGGACGTCTCCACAAAGAGTAGACCACAGGCTACAACCCAAGGTACAGAGAGCTCAGAGAGGAGATCCACCAGAGATGCTGCAATGTGTCTGGGGCTTCTGTGTGTTCTCCTACTGGCTGGGATCATAGGCCTGTTTTTATATTATAATGGAGAGATGGGCAGTTTTGAAGAGAACACCTTAGTTTATAAAACCAACTGCTCAGCTGAACAAGACCAGTTGCAGACCAAGTACAATACCATGACTAAAGATAGGGACCAGCTCCAGGTTGAAAGAGACAATCTTCAAGAAAAGTTCTCTGTGGTAGAGCAACACACACAAAAGGGATGGAGCTATTACAAGTCCACTTTTTACTTTACCTCTACTGAGAAGAAAACCTGGGAGGTGAGCCGAGAGGACTGTCAGAGGAGAGGAGCAGATCTGGTGGTAATAAACAGCAAAGAGGAATATGTATTTATCCATGGATTGAACAAGGAGACGTTCTGGATTGGTCTGACTGACCGAGTTGAAGAGGGGATCTGGAAGTGGGTGGACAGGACAGCACTGACCACAGCGTACTGGGGCAGAGAACAGCCTAATAATCAGAACGGAATGGAGGAGGATTGTGCTGCGCGATGGTCCGATCTTTCTAACACAGACAACGGCTGGCATGATGCACCTTGCAACGAATGTCACTTTTGGATATGTGAGAAAATTGCCTTCCTGTAACTGAACTTTAACTAAAATAATCCAAAAGGAAAGTTATGGCTCTGTCACATTGATTTCCATTACAAAATACCAGTGCTTATGTTTTTTCCATTAATCAACAATGATTTAAAATTTTATGTATTTGGTTTTATTGTATCTCTTGGAGAGACATCTTAATCATTTTATTCTTTCAATTAAAAAATATACAAAAATTGAGTCTGGACACTTTTCTTATCTAAACAAATATGTCTGATGTCAACTTTTTAATCCTTTAGTACATCTACAACAATCGTCAGATCCTTGATTTTCATGTAATAATAATAATTTCAGGGTGTCACGTTCGTTGAATGGAGGAGACCAAGGCACAGCGTGATTTGAATACATGTTATATATTTAATGAAGACGGACACTAAACAAACTACAAAAACAATAAAACGAATGTGAAGCTATACTACAAATGTGCAGACACAGGCAACTAGACATAGACAATAACCCACGAAATACCCAAAGAAGATGGCTGCCTAAGTATGGTTCCCAATCAGAGACAATGATAAACAGCTGCCTCTAATTGAGAACCAATCTAGGCAACCATAGACATACATAAACACCTAGATGGTAAACAACCCCATAAACTTACAAAACCCCTAGACAGTGAACAAATACATACAGTACATCACCCATGTCACACCCTGACCTAACCAAAATATATAAAGAAAACAAAGAATACTCAGGTCAGGGTGTGACACAGGGGTGATTATTTTTTTCCAGTTACACACTTGTACAAGTATTTCTTGCATATCCCAACTCCCCCTAATACACCAGCAGGGAATGGGTTAACCTCTTTGGAGTATCTCCCCCTTCTTCTCAATTTCCGGCTAAAGACATAACCTAATCAAACTGCCTAAAGCTCAGGCCCAGAGGCAAAGCTATGCATATTCTTGGTATCATTTGAAAGGAAACACTCTGAATTTTGTGGAAATGTGAATTGAATGTAGGAGAATATAACACAATAGATCTGGTAGAAGAAAATACAAGGAAATAAACAAGTTTTCTGTTTTTTATTGTTGCTGCATCATCTTTCAAATGACCAAGAACAGCCAAACATACAGATAGGATGCTGAGGATGATTTGAATGGAGAACATACGGTGGCAACAATAGCTGAGCAAAGTTTTGGACAAATAACTTCAAAAATGAGCGAGCAACATGACATTGAGCATGAAGTCACCCAGGTGTCCCACACAAATGTACCCAAATGTACCCAAGTGGCCGAATTGGTACAGTAATACATTTTGAAGGAAAGAACTATATACAAAATACATAAATGCTATTCTAACACAAAAAAAATAATATATATATATATATATATATATATATATATATATATATATATAAATAATAATAATATAAACAATTAACAAGGGTAACTATTTACATATTTTCTATTCACAATATTGTGAAGACCCTCAGTCCTCTAGACAATATTGTGCTGCTGGTGCCATGGCCCATAGCAGTCTCTTTCTGCTGTGAAGAAAAGTCTTACTGAACAGGTGGTGCAGGTGATGGGGCATTTCCTGTGACAAAGGGCACAACGACGTCTCCCTACTGTGCCCTTTTTGCCCTGAGGCACATTCAAATCAAATCAAATCAAATCAAATTTTATTTGTCACATACACATGGTTAGCAGATGTTAATGCGAGTGTAGCGAAATGCTTGTGCTTCTAGTTCCGACAATGCAGTAATAACAAGTAATCTAACTAACAATTCCAAAACTACTGTCTTGTACACAGTGTAAGGGGATAAAGAATATGTACATAAGGATATATGAATGAGTGATGGTACAGAGCAGCATAGGCAAGATACAGTAGATGGTATCGGGTACAGTATGTACAATGAGATGAGTATGTAAACAAAGTGGCATAGTATAGTATAAAGTGGCTAGTGATACATGTATTACATAAGGATACCGTCGATGATATAGAGTACAGTATATACGTATGCGTATGAGATGAATAATGTAGGGTAAGTAACATTTATATAAGGTAGCATTGTTTAAAGTGGCTAGTGATATATTTACATCATTTCCCATCAATTCCCATTATTAAAGTGGCTGGAGTTGAGTCAGTGTCAGTGTGTTGGCAGCAGCCACTCAGTGTTAGTGGTGGCTGTTTAACAGTCTGATGGCCTTGAGATAGAAGCTGTTTTTCAGTCTCTCGGTCCCAGCTTTGATGCACCTGTACTGACCTCGCCTTCTGGATGATAGCGGGGTGAACAGGCAGTGGCTCGGGTGGTTGATGTCCTTGATGATCTTTATGGCCTTCCTGTGACATCGGGTGGTGTAGGTGTCCTGGAGGGCAGGTAGTTTGCCCCCGGTGATGCGTTGTGCAGACCTCACTACCCTCTGGAGAGCCTTACGGTTGAGGGCGGTGCAGTTGCCATACCAGGCGGTGATACAGCCCGCCAGGATGCTCTCGATTGTGCATCTGTAGAAGTTTGTGAGTGCTTTTGGTGACAAGCCGAATTTCTTCAGCCTCCTGAGGTTGAAGAGGCGCTGCTGCGCCTTCTTCACGATGCTGTCTGTGTGAGTGGACCAATTCAGTTTGTCTGTGATGTGTATGCCGAGGAACTTAAAACTTGCTACCCTCTCCACTACTGTTCCATCGATGTGGATAGGGGGGTGTTCCCTCTGCTGTTTCCTGAAGTCCACAATCATCTCCTTAGTTTTGTTGACGTTGAGTGTGAGGTTGTTTTCCTGACACCACACTCCGAGGGCCCTCACCTCCTCCCTGTAGGCCGTCTCATCGTTGTTGGTAATCAAGCCTACCACTGTTGTGTCGTCCGCAAACTTGATGATTGAGTTGGAGGCGTGCGTGGCCACGCAGTCGTGGGTGAACAGGGAGTACAGGAGAGGGCTCAGAACGCAACCTTGTGGGGCCCCAGTGTTGAGGATCAGCGGGGAGGAGATGTTGTTGCCTACCCTCACCACCTGGGGGCGGCCCGTCAGGAAGTCCAGTACCCAGTTGCACAGGGCGGGGTCGAGACCCAGGGTCTCGAGCTTGATGACGAGCTTGGAGGGTACTATGGTGTTGAATGCCGAGCTGTAGTCGATGAACAGCATTCTCACATAGGTATTCCTCTTGTCCAGATGGGTTAGGGCAGTGCCTGCAGAGATGAATCTGGGCAGGTGAAGCAGAAGGGACAGAGGTAGAGGGGACAGAAGGTGCTACAGTGGACTTGCTGTAGCTAGCAAGATCCTGGATGAGCAGCTCCCTGAAGGCTAGCTGTGAAATGGGGGGCGGTCCACAGCTCTAAGCCATTTCCTTCTGGAGGATGAAGGCCTTCACCACAGCAATGTCAATGAAATGATAGAAAAATGTCTTGTACCATGTCATGGTCTTGTGGAGAACATTGTAGTATCCTATCAGCGCATATGACATGTCCACACCTCCCATGCTCTTGTTGTAGTCCTTCACAGCAGCTGGAATGGGGCAATTTTTTGTGGTCCATGCCCCGGCACCGTCCTTCACGCGCCTGACGACGTATCTATCTATTTCCTCTATAATTTGGGTTAAATCTGTATACCTAGACTTTGTTTAACTTTTCCTGGTTTATTCGGCATATTTTAAATAAATAAACTTGTTGAAAATGCTATTGACGATGTAATGCTATGCGTAACACCCGTGGCTCCGTCAAGTAGGATTTGCAATGGTGAATGAACCTCTTTTACGTCAGAGTTTATGACAAAGGCTGGTCTTCAAACGTATAACCATTACATATTGCCGTTTACCTCAGCTCATTGGCTATCATCCAAGCTAGATTTCAAGATGATCAGTGGTCATTGGGCCAAAATACAGTCGATCAATCCTACCATTGGTGCACAATGATGTCATTGATTGGTGTCTTCAAATCGGTATATGTGTCCCGGGAAAATAACCGTCAAGTATGGTTGTGTTAGTAACAACCAGAGGATTGCAATCAAACCAACCATGACTGGATAAACGTTTGTTTAGTGTGTGTAATTACCACAAAAGCATCTTCCAAAGTTGAATGAGACGGAAATCATGACGCAAGCGGTTTACAAATGTTTCGTGTTAGGCTATGAAAATTGATTTTATCAAACAAAATGAACATTCATTGTGTAGTTAGGACACTTGGCATTGCCACCAGAGGAAGATCTTCAATGGTAAGCGATTTATTTTATTGTTATTTCTGACTTTCATGACGCTAATGCTTGGTTGGAAAATGCGAGTAATACTTGTGTGTGTTTACTTTCACAGTAACGGCTTTTTGAAATCTGACACAGTGGCTGGATTAAGATCTTTTAAATGATGTAAGATACATGTATTTGCATGTATTTACAAGAATGTTTAAAACAACGAATGGTGTATTTAAAATGTTAGCTCTCTGCAGTTTCACCGCATGTTGGCCTGGTGGGACGTGAACGTCTCACCTACCCTAGAGAGGTTAAGTGCTTTGCTCAAGGGCACAGCGACAGATTTTTCACCTTGTCGGCCATGGGATTCAAACCAGCGACTTTTTGGTTACTGACCGAACGCTCTAACTTCAAGGTTATCTGCCACCCCCACTGAAGCTAAAGTTGTGTAAGTCAAACTTAAGGATAATTTATGATAATTAAAGTGGATGAAGTGATATCAACAACAAATATGGCAAATACTGCAAATACTGCAATGGCAAATACTGTTATAGAGACAACTGACTTGCTCTACTGTCAGTTATTTTGAAGCTTAAAAATAACTATGGAGGGAGCAAGGCAATCATACAGCACTGAATTACAAGCGCACATGCATTGACAACATCTCAGTCCATTACTATAACAGAATAACATTTCTTAATTTCAAATGAAGTGTTACAAAAGCACATGCATTGACAACATCTCAGTCCATTACTACAACAGAATACAGGAATCAGACATTAAAAGACAACAGAGAAGTCACACAAGACATCTGAAGAAAGTCACACTTTTGTTTGACTGCACAAACATTGCTATTTATAGTCTTCCTGATATGACACTTTCCTGTCCATATGTTAAGTCTCAGATACACTGTACAGCTTGAAACTAGAGCACAAAGTCTGTCAGGTACATTCCCAGAAACTGTTATTGACAATTGTGATGTCTAATGAAATCTATGCCAACGTAGAGTTTGATAATGACAACGTTGAGGATATTTATACCAATAAAGAGACCATCAATTCTCATGACTCCAGAAGGTAGACAAAGGGCGTCTCCACAAAGAGTAGACCACAGGCTACAAACCAAGGTACAGAGAGCTCAGAGAGGAGATCCACCAGAGATGCTGCAATGTGTCTGGGGCTTCTGTGTGTTCTCCTACTGGCTGGGATCATAGGCCTGTTTTTATATTATAATGGAGAGATGGGCAGTTTTGAAGAGAACACCTTAGTTTATTAAACCAACTGCTCAGCTGAACAAGACCAGTTGCAGACCAAGTACAATACCATGACTAAAGATAGGGACCAGCTCCAGGTTGAAAGAGACGCTCTTCAAGCAAAGGTCTCTGTGGTAGAACAACACACACAACAGGGATGGAGGTATTACAAGTCCACTTTTTACTTTACCTCTACTGAGAAGAAAACCTGGGAGGGGAGCTGCCTGTCACCAAGGGAGTACCCCAAGGCTCAACCCTAGGCCCCACACTCTTCTCAATTTACATCAACAACATAGCTCAGGCAGTAGGAAGCTCTTTCATACACTTATATGCAGATGATACAGTCTTATACTCAGCTGGCCCCTCCCCAGATTTTGTGTTAAATGCTCTACAACGAAGCTTTCTTAGTTTCCAACAAGCTTTCTCTACCCTTAAAACGTGTTCTGAACACCTCAAAACAAAGGTCATGGGGTTTGGTAAGATGAATGCCCCTCTCCCTACAGGTGTGATTACTACTTCTGAGGGTTTAGAGCTTGAGGTAGTCACCTCATAAAAGTTCTTGAGAGTTTGGCTAGACGGTACACTGTCCTTCTCTCAGCACATATCAAAGTTATATCTAGACTTGGTTTCCTTTATCGTAATCATTCCTCTTTCACCCCAGCTGCCAAACTAACCCTGATTCAGATGACCATCCTACCCATGCTAGATTACGGAGATGTAATTTAAAGATTGGCAGGTAAGGGTGCTCTTTATCATTTGGCCATCAGATTCGCCACCAGCATTGGTCCAGTAACCGAAAGGTTGCTAGATCAAATCCCTGAATGAACGAGGTAAAAATCTGTCGTTCTGTCCCTGAACAAGGCAGTTAACCCATTGTTCCTACGCCGTCATTGTAATTACGAATTTGTTCTGAACTGACTTGCCTATTTAACTAAAGGTAAAATAAAAAATAGGATACATCACTGCAATCTATACTCCTCTGTAAACATGTCATCTTTGTATACCTGTTGCAAGACCCACAGGTTGATGCTTATAAAACCCTCTTGGGCCTCACTCCCCCCTATCTGAGATATCTACTGCAGCCTTCATCCTCCACATACAACCCTCGTTCTGCCAGTCACATTCTGTTAAAGGTCCCCAGAGCACACACATCCCTAGGTAGCTCCTCTTTTCAGTTTTCTGCAGCTAGCGACTGGAACGAGCTTTAACAAACACTCAAACTGGACAGTTTTATCTCAATCTCTTCATTCAAAGACTCAATCATGGACACTTTTACTGGCAGTTGTGGGTGCTTTGCTTGATGTATTGTTGTCACTACCTTCTTGCCCTTTGTGTTGTTGTCTGTGCCCAATAATGTTTGTATCATGTTTTGTGCTGCTACCATGTTGTGTTGCTACCATGTTGTTGTCATGTTTTGTTGTTACCATGCTGTGTTGTCATGTGTTGCTGCCTTGCTATGTTGTTGTCTAAGATCTCTCTTTATGTAGTGTTGTGTCTCTCTTGTCGTGATGTGTGTTTTGTCCTATGTTTTATACAGTGCCTTGCGAAAGTATTCGGCCCCCTTGAACTTTGCAACCTTTTGCCACATTTCAGGCTTCAAACATAAAGATATAAAACTGTATTTTTTGTGAAGAATCAACAACAAGTGGGACACAATCATGAAGTGTAACGACATTTATTCGATATTTCAAACTTGTTTAACAAATCAAAAACTGAAAAATTGGGCGTGCGAAATTATTCAGCCCCCTTAAGTTAATACTTTGTAGCGCCACCTTTTGCTGCGATTACAGCTGTAAGTCGCTTGGGGTATGTCTCTATCAGTTTTGCACATCGAGAGACTGACATTTTTTCCCATTCCTCCTTGCAAAACAGCTCGAGCTCAGTGAGGTTGGATGGAGAGCATTTGTGAACAGCAGTTTTCAGTTCTTTCCACAGATTCTCGATTGGATTCAGGTCTGGACTTTGACTTGGCCATTCTAACACCTGGATATGTTTATTTTTGAACCATTCCATTGTAGATTTTGCTTTATGTTTTGGATCATTGTCTTGTTGGAAGACCAATCTCCGTCCCAGTCTCAGGTCTTTTGCAGACTCCATCAGGTTTTCTTCCAGAATGGTCCTGTATTTGGCTCCATCCATCTTCCCATCAATTTTAACCATCTTCCCTGTCCCTGCTGAAGAAAAGCAGGCCCAAACCATGATGCTGCCACCACCATGTTTGACAGTGGGGATGGTGTGTTCAGCTGTGTTGCTTTTACGCCAAACATAACGTTTTGCATTGTTGCCAAAAAGTTCAATTTTGGTTTCATCTGACCAGAGCACCTTCTTCCACATGTTTGGTGTGTCTCCCAGGTGGCTTGTGGCAAACTTTAAACGACACATTTTATGGATATCTTTAAGAAATGGCTTTCTTCTTGCCACTCTTCCATAAAGGCCAGATTTGTGCAATATACGACTGATTGTTGTCCTATGGACAGAGTCTCCCACCTCAGCTGTAGATCTCTGCAGTTCATCCAGAGTGATCATGGGCCTCTTGGCTGCATCTCTGATCAGTCTTCTCCTTGTATGAGCTGAAAGTTTAGAGGGACGGCCAGGTCTTGGTAGATTTGCAGTGGTCTGATACTCCTTCCATTTCAATATTATCGCTTGCACAGTGCTCCTTGGGATGTTTAAAGCTTGGGACATCTTTTTGTATCCAAATCCGGCTTTAAACTTCTTCACAACAGTATCTCGGACCCGCCTGGTGTGTTCCTTGTTCTTCATGACGCTCTCTGCGCTTTTAACGGACCTCTGAGACTATCACAGTGCAGGTGCATTTATACGAAGACTTGATTACACACAGGTGGATTGTATTTATCATCATTAGTCATTTAGGTCAACATTGGATCATTCAGAGATCCTCACTGAACTTCTGGAGCGAGTTTGCTGCACTGAAAGTAAAGGGGCTGAATAATTTTGCACGCCCAATTTTTCAGTTTTTGATTTGTTAAAAAAGTTTGAAATATGCAATAAATGTCGTTACACTTCATGATTGTGTCCCACTTGTTGTTGATTCTTCACATATATATATATTTTTTTTATCCCAGCACCCATCCCCGCAGGAGGCATTATGCCTTTTGGTAGACCGTTATGGTAAACAAGAATTTGTTCTTACCTAGTTAAATAAAGGCTAAATACATTTTATTTGATAAAGATGTATTACTGGGCTGCACAACTGTGTTCTGTTAAATAATGGATAGCAGACTATCCTTGTTCATGGAGGAGTATCAAAGTCATAAACGGAATACCTCATGATCTAAAATATATTCACTACTTCGTGTCCATGCGGTTGAAGAAAAAAACAGACAATACAATGATTCTCAATTCCATCTGTATTTGGGAAAATGTACATCAATTGATGAGGCGAAAATAAACAATATCGTCATAAACCCCTATTTGGAATAACCCCACCTTACCTCCAGTGTTTAATGTCAACACCTTTAAGTCCTGGTTCCAAAGTGGCATCATACATTTTGAACATGTGCATTATGATGGATCTCTACTGTCAATCAATCAATTCCAAGAAAGATTTTGATTATTCAAGGCCAATTTTTGTATATCCTCACAACTCAGAAATCTTAGTCAATCGCTTCAACAAAATGTGGATGAACCTAAGGCATCTAGCATAGATCGAATACTGAAAGAAGCTGCTAAGCCAAAGAATATGATTGCCAAGTTATGTCAAGGGATGACTGAAAGCCAGATGGTTCAGAACCTGTAAAGCACTGTTTCCCAATCTCGGCCCTGGGGACCCCAATGGATGCACATTTTGGGTTTTGCCCTAGCACTACACAGCTGATTCAAATAATCAGCTAATTTTTAAGCTTTGATTATTTGAATCAGCTGTGAAGCTCTTGAGCAAGAACCAAAACGTGCACCCATTGGGGTCCCCAGGACCAAGTTTGGGAAACACTGCTCCAAGGTAAAAATGGGAAACGATTTAAAGGAAGAACTTGAGGGGAACCATGGACACAGATCTGTGAAAATGCTCATACCTGCACCTACAATCTAAAACATAAAATACTGTTATTTAAGATAATCCATATGAGTTACTCCACTCCCTTCAGAATGCATGTAATGCACCCAGAAATGTTACATCTCTGTTGGAGAAAAAGCACCATAAGCTGTGGTCCTGTGACAAACTGACAACATTTTGGGATAACGTATGTGCTATCATTTCATTATGTAGGAATTTGGAGGACATACTGTATGTTGATCACCTTGGAGTATGTTTTGTACAGTGAGTGTCTTGTTTTTGTGTTATGTTGTGTGTGAAGTAGAAAAACAAAACAAATTGAAAAAAAAGAGAGGGGACAGCTGAGGGTTGATAGGTGCCAGCTCCTGGTTGAGAGGGGCCAGCTGAGGGTTCATAGTTGCTAGCTCCTGGTTGAGAGGGGCCAGCTGAGGGTTGATAGTTGCTAGCTCCTGGTTGAGAGGGGCCAGCTGAGGGTTGATAGGGGCCAGCTCCTGGTTGAGAGGGGCCAGCTGGGGGTTGATAGTTGCTGGCTCTGGGTTGAGAGAGGCCAGCTGAGAGTTGATAGGGTCCAGCTCCTGGTTGAGAGGGGCCAGCTGAGGGTTGATAGGGACCAGCTCCTGGTTGAGAGGGGCCAGCTGAGGTTTGAGAGGGCCCAGCTCCTGGTTGAGAGGGGCCAGCTGAGGGTTGATAGGGACAAGCTTCTGGTTGAGAGGGATCACCTCTGGTTTGAGATAGACCAGCTCCAGTTTGAAAACAGGCCAGCTCCGGGTTGAGAGGGACCAGCTGAGGGTTGAGAGAGACCAGCCCCGGGTTACGAGGAACCACCTCCGGTTTGAGAGAGATCAGCCCCAGGTTGAGAGAGAGCAGCTCCAGGTTGAGAGGGACCAACTCCGGGTTAAGAGACACAATCTCTAAGCAAAGTTCTCGGTGGTAGAACAACATGTACAACAGGGATGGAGGTATTACAAGTCATGCTTGTACACAGATTGAAAAAGGAGACATTCTGAATCGGTCTGACTGACAAGAGTTGAAGAGAAGGTCTGGAAATGGGTGGTGGATGGCACAGCACTGACCACAGGGTACTGGTGGAAGGCACAGACTGACAGTTATAATGACATGGAGGATGATTGTTCTGTACAATTATGTTCAAGGATTCTACCCCAGACCAGAGTTGGCATGATGCACAGTGCAACAAATTGACATTTTGGATATGCGAGAAAATGGGCTACCTGTAACATCAAATCAAATAAATTTATATAGCCCTTCTTACATCAGCTGATATATCAAAGTGCTGTACAGAAACCCAGCCTAAAACCCCAAACAGCAAGCAATGCAGGTGTAGAAACACGGTGGCTAGGAAAAACTCCCTAGAAAGGCCAAAACCTAGGAAGAAATCTATAGAGGAACCAGGCTATGAGGGGTGGCCAGTCCTCTTCTGGCTGTGCCGGGAGGAGATTATAACAGAACATGGCCAAGATGTTCAAATGTTCATAAATGACAAGCATGGTCAAATAATAGTAATCACAGTGAACAGGTCAGGGTTCCATAGCCGCAGGCAGAACAGTTGAAACTGGAGCAGCAGCACGGCCAGGTGGACTGTGGACAACAAGGAGTCATCATGCCAGGTAGTCCTGAGGCATGGTTCTAGGGCTCAGGTCCTCCAAGAGAGAGAAAGAAAGAAAGAGAGAATTAGAGAGAGCATACTTAAATTCACACAGGACACTGGATAAGACAGGACAAATACTCCAGATATAACAGACTGACCCTATCCCCCCGACACATGAACTACTGCAACATAAATACTGGAGGCTAAGACAGGAGGGATAAGGAGACACTGTGGCCCCATCTGATGATACCCCTGGACAGGGCCAAACAGGCAGGATATAACCTCACCCACTTTGCCAAAGTACAGCCCCCACACCACTAGAGGGATCTTCAACCACCAACTTACCATACTGAGACAAGGCTGAGTGTAGCCCACAAGGATCTCTGCCACGGCACAACCCAAGGGGGGCGCCAACCCAGACATGAAGACCACCGGCGGTTCGTTGCTCCCGAGCCTTTCCGTTCATCTTCACACTCCTGGGCCAGACTACATTCAATCATAGGACTTACTGAAGAGATGAGTATTCAATAAAGACTGAAAGGTTGAGACCGAGTTTGCATCTCTCAAATGGGTAGGCAGACCATTGCATTAAAATGGAGCTCTATAGGAGAAAGCCCTGCCTCCAGCTGTTTGCTTAGAAATTCTAGGGACAATTAGGAGGCCTGCATTTTGTGACGTGTAGGTATGTATGGCAGGACCAAATCGGAAAGACAGGTAGGAGCAAGCCTATGTAATGCTTTGTAGGTTAGCAGTAAAACCTTGAAATCAGCCCTTGCCTTAACAGGAAGACAGTGTAGGGAGGCTAGCACTGGAGTAATATGATCAATTTTTTGGGTTCTAGTCAGGATTCTAGCAGCCGTATTTAGCACTAACTGAAGTTTATTTAGTGCTTTATCCGGAAAGTAGAGCATTGCAGTAATCTAACCTAGAAGTAACAAAAGCATGGATACATTTTTCTACATCATTTTTGGACAGAACATTTCTGATTTTTGCAATGTTACGTAGATGGAAAAAAGCTGTCCCTGAAACAGTCTTGATATGTTCGTCAAAAGAGAGATCAGGGTCCAGAGTAACGCCGAGGTCCTTCACAGTTTTATTTGAGACAACTGTACAACCATCAAGATTCATTGTCAGATTCAACAGAATATCTCTTTGTTTCTTGGGACCTAGAACAAGCATCTCTGTTTTGTCCGAGTTTAAAAGTAAAAAAGTTTGCAGCCATCCACTTCCTTATGTCTGAAACACAGGCTTCTAGCGAGGGCAATTTTGGGGCTTCACCATGTTTCATTGAAATGTACAGCTGTGTGTCATCCGCATAGCAGTGAAAGTTAACATTATGTTTTCAAATGACATCCCCAAGAGGTAAAATATATAGTGAAAACAATAGTGGTCCTAAAACGGAACCTTGAGGAACACCGAAATTTACAGTTGATTTGTCAGAGGACAAACCATTCACAGAGACAAACTGATATCTTTCCGACAGATAAGATCTAAACCAGGCCAGAACTTGTCCGTGTAGACCAATTTGGGTTTCCAATCTCTCCAAAAGAATGTGGTGATCGATGGTATCAAAAGCAGCACGAGGACAAATGCAGACCCTTGGTCTGACGCCATTAAAAGGTAATTTACCACCTTCACAAGTGCATACTCAGTGCTATGATGGGGTCTAAAACCAGACTGAAGCATTTCGTATACATTGTTTGTCTTCAGGGGGGCAGTGAGTTGCTGCGCAACAGCTTTTTATAAAAAATTTCAGGGGAATGGAAGATTCGATATAGGCCGATAGATTTTATATTTTCTTGGTCAAGGTTTGGCTTTTTCAAGAAAGACTTTATTACTGCCACTTTTAGTGAGTTTGGTACACATCCGGTGGATAGAGAGCCGTTTATTATGTTCAACATAGGAGGGTCAAGCACAGAAAGCAGCTCTTTCAGTAGTTTAGTTGGAATAGGGTCCAGTGTGAAGCTTGAAGGTTTAGAGGCCATGATTATTTTCATCATTGTGTAAAAAGATATAGTACTAAAACACTTGAGTGTCTCCCTTGATCCTAGGTCCTGGCAGTTGGTCAATAACAAAAGTTTATCTCAATACTTTGTTATATACCCTTTGTTGGCAATGACAGAGGTCAAACGTTTTCTGTAAGTCTTCACAAGGTTTTCACACACTGTTGCTGGTATTTTGGCCCATTCCTCCATGTTGATCTCCTCTAGAGCAGGGACTTTCAATGGGGTTGAGATCTGGAGACTGGCTAGGCCACTCCAGGACCTTGAAATGCTTCTTACGAAGCCACTCCTTCGTTGCCCGGGCGATGTGTTTGGGATCATTGTCATGCTGAAAGACCCAGCCACGTTTCATCTTCAATGCCCTTGCTGATGGAAGGAGGTTTTCACTCAAAATCTCACGATACATGGCCCCATTCATTCTTTCCTTAACACGGATCAGTCGTCCTGGTCCCTTTGCAGAAAAACAGCCCCAAAGCATGATGTTTCCACCCCCCATGCTTCACAGTAGGTATGGTGTTCTTTGGATGCAACTCAGCATTCTTTGTCCTCCAAACACGACGAGTTGAGTTTTTACCAAAAGTTATATTTTGGTTTCATCTGACCATATTACATTCTCCCAATCTTCTTCTGGATCATCCAAATGCTCTAGCTCTAGCAAACTTCAGAGGAAGAAGCCACTGCTCCAAAACTTCCATAAAAAAGCTAGACTATGGGTTGCAACTGAACATGGGGACAAAGATCGTACTTTTTGGAGAAATTTCCTCTGGTCTGATGAAACTAAAAATACAACTGTTTGGCCATAATGACCATCATTACGTTTGGAGGAAAAAGGGGGAGGATTGCAAGCCGAAGAACACCATCCCAACCATGAAGCACGGGGGTTGTAGCATGGACATGTACTGGCTTAAGCAGGTGGACACGTCTGGCACTTCAGGATTTGAGTCCCAGGCGGCGTAGTGTCTTACTTATGGCTTTGTTACTTTGGTCCCAGCTCTCTGCAGGTCATTCACTAGGTCCCACCATTCTGGGAATTTTGCTCACCGTTCTTGTGATTATTTTGACTCCACGGGGTGAGATCTTGCGTGGAGCCCCAGATCTAGGGAGATTATCAGTGGTCTTGTATGTCTTCCATTTCCTAATAATTGCTCCCACAGTTGATTTCTTCAAACCAAGCTGCTTACCTATTGCAGATTCAGTCTTCCCAGCCTGGTGCAGATCTACAATTTTGTTTCTGGTGTCCTTTGACAGCTCTTTGGTCTTGGCCATAGTGGAGTTTGGAGTGTGACTGTTTGAGGTTGTGGACAGGTGTCTTTTATACTGATAACAAGTTCAAACAGGTGCCATTAATACAGGTAACGAGTGGAGGACAGAGGAGCCTCTTAAAGAAGAAGTTACAGGTCTGTGAGAGCCAGAAATCTTGCTTGTTTGTAGGTGACTAAATATTTATTTTCCACCATAATTTGCAAATAAATAAATTAAAAATCCTACAATTTGATTTTCTGGATTTTCTTTTCTGGGGACAAAGTACGTGTGGACAAGTACCCACTTTGTCCCCATGTGTAGTTGCAAACCGTAGTCTGGCTTTTTTATGCCCGTTGTGGAGCAGTGGCTTCCTGCTTGCTGAGCGACCTTTCAGGTTGTATTTTTGATTTTCCCATGATGTCAAGCAAAGAGGCACTGAGTTTGAAGGTAGGCCTTGAAATACATCCACAGGTACAATTGACTCAAATTATGTCAATTAGCCTATCGGAAGCTTCTAAAGCCATGACATCATTTTCTGGAATTTTCCAAGCTGTTTAAAGGCACAGTCAACTTAGTGTGTGTAAACCTCTGACCCACTGGAATTGTGATACAGTGAATTGTAAGTGAAATAATCTGTCAGTAAACAAATGTTGGAAAAATTACTTGTGTCATGCACAGAGTAGATGTCCTAACCGACTTGCCAAAACTATAGTTTGTTAACAAGAAATTTGTGGAGTGGTAGCATTGGTAGCACAGTATTTGGTAGCATTGCCTTTAAATAGTTTAACTTCTGTCAAACTTTTTGGGTAGCCTACCACAAGCTTTCCACAATAAGCTGGGTGAATTTTGGCCCATTCCTGCTGACAGAGCTGGTGTAACTGAGTCAGGTTTGTAGGCCTCCTTGCTTGCATACACTTTTTCAATTCTGCCCAGAAATTTTCTATAGGATTGAGGTCATGGCTTTGTGATGGCCACTCCAATACCTTGACTTTGTTGTCCTTAAGCCATTTTGCCACAACTTTGGAAGTATGCTTGGGGTCATTGTCCATTTGGAAGACCCATTTGCGGCCAAGCTTCAACTTCCTGACTGATGATTTGAGATGTTGCTTCAAAATATCCACATAATTTTCCTCCCTCATGATGCCATATATTTTGTGAAGTGCACCAGTCCCATCTGCAGCAAAGCACCCCACAACATGATGCTACAACCCCCGTGCTTCATGGTTGGGATGGTGTTCTTCGGCTTGCAATCCTCCCCCTTTTTCCTCCAAACGTAATGATGGTCATTATGGCCAAACAGTTGTATTTTTAGTTTAATCAGACCAGAGGACATTTCTCCAAAAAGTACGATCTTTGTCCCCATGTTCAGTTGCAACCCATAGTCTAGCTTTTTTATGGCGGTTTTGGAGCAGTGGCTTCTTCCTTGCTGAGCAGCCTTTCAGGTTATGTCGATATAGGACTCGTTTTACTGTGGATATAGATACTTTTGTACCTGTTTCCTCCAGCATCTTCACAAGGTCCTTTGCTGTCGTTCTGGGATTGATTTGCACTTTTTGCACCAAAGTATGTTCATCTCTATTAGACCGAACACATCTCCGTCCTGAGTGGTATGATGACTGCGTGGTCCCATGGTGTTTATACTTGCGTACTACTGTTTGTACAGATGAACGTGGTACCTTCAGGCGTTTGGAAATTGCTCCCAAGGATAAACCAGACTTGTGGAGGTCTACAGATTTTTTTCTGGGGTCTTGGCTTATTTCTTTTGATTTTCCCATGATGTCAAGAAAAGAGGCAGTTTGAAGGAATGCCTTGAAATACATCCACAGTTACACCTCCAATTGACTCCAATTATGTCAATTAGCCTATCAGAAGCTCTAAAGCCATGACATAATTTTCTGGAATTTTCCAAGCTGTTTAAAGGCACAGTCAACTTAGTGTATGTAAACTTCTGACCCACTGGAATTGTGATACAGTGAAATAATCTGTCTGTAAACAATTGATGGAAAAATTACTTGCACACAGTAAATGTCCTAACCGACTTGCCAAAACTATAGTTGTTAACTAGAAATTTGTGGAATGGTTGAAAAACATTTTTTAATGACTCCAACCTAAGTCTAAACTTCTGACTTCAACTGAATGTAAGTAAGGTATTTCTGACTAATAACCTGTTTTTGCTTTGTCATTATGTGGTATTGTGTGTAGTTTGCTAAGAATTTCTATTTATTTAATCCATTTTAGAATAGGGCGGAAATAATCTCTCTGTAAACAGTTGTTGGAAAAATGACTTGTGTCTTGCACAAAGTAGATGTCCTAACCGACTTGCCAAAACTATAGTTTGTTAACCTCTCTGCGCACTGAACCCATTAGCGGGATTAAATTTCACAACATACGGTGATCGCTACATAAATTGTCAAATTAAACATTCATGAACATACAAGTGTCTCACATGTTTTGAAAGCCTAGAATCTTGCTAATCCAACTGCGTTGTCAGATTTAATAAAGGATTTACTGCGAAAGAATACGATGCGATTATCTGAGGACAGAGCCCCATAACTTTTTTTTATTTCAACCAGCACAGGCGTAACAAAATCACAAATTGCAATAAAATAAATAGTTTACTTTTGACGATCTTCCTCTATTTGCAATCCCAATGCTCATTGTTACACAATGAATGGTCTTTTGTTTGATAAAATCCAATTTTATAGCCTAACACGAAACATTCTGTGAACCGGTTGTGTCGTGAATTCCGTCTCATTCAATTTTCGACGACACATTCGATGTAAATACACACACTAAACGTGACTTTTCCAGTCATGTTTGGTTCATTGCAATCAACTGGTTGTTTGTAACACAACCAAATGTGATGGGTCATTTCGCGGGACGTATTGACTGAAAGAAACCGATTTGAAGACAACAAGTAATGACATCATTGTGCACCAATGATATGGCTGCTGTTTCGTTGATTGACTGTATTTTAACCCAATGACCACTGATCGTCTTGAAACTATTTTGGTAAAGCGCATCTTCAGCTGTTTATATATCAATCAGTACGACGAAAAAGTGAAAAGCTAAATCTAAGTCTAGATATACAGATGTACACACAATTTTAGAAGAAATTGATTGGGAAAGTGAGACAGAGATTGTTGGAGGGCGATTCATTTTGCTAGCATAGCTTTGATTCCCAAATGGAGGAATATTTTTTGAACGGAGAGGACATCGTTTTGGACTGATAAGTTCTTCTCATGCTAATGCCGTTGTTTGAAATTAATAATATAACATATTATTTGTGATTTAATTTTTTTTAAATACCAATATATAAAAAATGTAATGACATGTGTAAAGTACACGTTGGCTATACATTGTGGGTGGGGGTATGTTTGTATGTATGTGTATGACCCATAGCCTATGTTTGTGTGTGAATATATACATATTGTGGATTAGAGGGAGCATGGCCGAGATTCGTATGTCTGCCGCTCCACCCACCCCCACATGAAATAGCCTATTTGAGGCTGTTGAGGAGAGGGCAGGCCCACAACAATGGCCAAAGGGAAATGGAGACAGTAGATCTAGCTGGTCTGTCATAATATAATAGAGACAGTAGATCTAGCTGAAATGTCATAATATAAAATAGACAGTAGATCCAGCTGGTCTGTCATAATATAAATGAGACAGTAGATCTAATAATATTCAACCTTATGTTCCCTGTACTCTATATACATACAGAATCTGTTTATTATACCTGTTGATACAGGTGAAACTATTCTAACTGAACATATTCTTTCACAGTGACACTGACTCCGAATGGGAGCCCCCAGTGCCAAGGTGTCCATCCCCCACTGAAACTGGTTCATCCAGCCGGACACCTGTTGTCTCAGCACACTGGGGCATGGACCGCAAAACTGTCCCCATTCCAACTACAATAAAGGACTACAACAAGAGCATGGGAGGTGTGGGCCAGTCAGATGCGCTGATAGGCTATTACAATGTTCTCCATAAGACAATGAAATGGTACAAGACCTTCTATCATTTCATCGACATTGCTGTGGTGAATGCATTCATCCTACACAAGGAAATGGCTTAGAGCTGTGGAAAGCCCCCCATCTCACAGCTAGCCTTCAGAGAGCTCTCATCAAGGAGCTTGCTGGCTACATCACCACAGCACCACTGCACCACGTTCTGGCCCCTCTACCTCTGTCCCTTCTGCTCCTGCCACAAGTGGTGTTCATCTGCACAAATGTATTTCTGCAGGCATGGATGTGTCTCAGTGCCAAAAGGGCACAGCATGGAGGCGTCACTGTGTTCTTTGCAAAATTAAGTCCCCCATCACCTGCACCACATGCTTGGTGACACTCTGCTTTACAGCAGAAAGAGACTGCTATGGCACCTGGCATCAGCAGCACAATATTGTGTAGAGGACTGAGGGTCTTCCAAATATTGAAAGTTTTATTTTGTAAATGTATATATTTTTATCCCATGTTTTTTCTAAATTTTTTAGGGGTGTGTGTTAGAATACCATTTTGGTATTTTGAAATTGAAAAAAGAAGGGGGGTAAGAGGTTAACAAGAAATGTGTGGAGTGGTTGAAAGACGAGTTTTAATGACTCCAACCTAAGTGTATGTAAACATCCGACATCAACTGTATTTGGTTTCATTGTATTTGATCTCTTAGGTCTTAATCTTTCCTTAAAAATAATGACTTTGTACACAAATTGAGTCTGGACATTTGTCTTGTATGAAGGACGTTCGATTACAATTAGTTTTGACTGTACAATTCTGTTGCCCATGATCCCTCTCTCCATTGGTAATCACCAGCTACCCTGCATTTCAATGAAGGCCCAGGTACTTACTCAACATTCACCATGCAACACTGTGACTGTTATGGCTGATGGAGGATTAATCTCTGATGGAGGATAGATGTATTAATAGTGACGAACGCCCAGAGCATACCATCACCATCAGATAAATGGATTTTAATTGAGAAAATAAATGTTTTAATTACAACCGGCTGGTTGAGTAGATGATATCTTCACAGCTTGGGTCATTTTTGGAGTTTACTTTGAACATTTTTGGGTGGGATATGGCTGGGAGGGCCTCTCAACTTCCCAATTCACAGAATTTGCTTTATACAGATGCTTAGTTTTCATGGTCAATCTTACGGACAGTTAAAGTGAATAAAGCAATACCAATGTCTGAAATATGGATCAAAAGGCAAAGAATGGTAGAGAGACAGTTTAATTTGCCTAGAGCGGGAGCGATTAATCGGAATGGCTGATTAATTAGGGACGATTACAAGTTTCCATAACAATAGGTAATCTGCATTTTTGGACACCGATTATGGCCGATTACATTGTACTCCACGAGGAGACTACGTGGCATGCTGACTACTTGTTATGAGAGTGCAACAAGGAGCCAAGGTAAGGTGCTAGCTAGCATTAAAATGATCTTATAAAAAACAATCAAATTTAACAAAAAAAAAGAAAAAGTGTATGCAAGCAAGGAGGCCTACAAACCAGACTCAGTTACACCAGCTCTGTCAGGAGGAATGGGCCAAAATGCACCCAGCTTATTGTGGAAAGCTTGTGGTAGGCTACCCAAAAAGTTTGACAGAAGTTAAACAATTTAACAAGCGCATTCACGAAAAAAATACTTTTGTTGCACCAATGTGTATCTAACCATAAACATAAATGCCTTTTTTAAAATCATCTTGCATATTTAGGGAAATTGTGTCATTTTTCTTGCATTCTGTGCAAGCAGAGTCAGGGTATATCCAACAGTTTGGGTCACCTGGCTTGTTGCAAACTGTGTGAAGACCATTTCTACAAAGACTGGAATTAATTTGCCAGAATTTTACATAATTATGACATAACATTGAAGGTTGTGCAATGTAACAGCAATATTTAGACTTATGGGTGCCACCCGTTAGATAAAAAAACGGAACGGTTCCTTATTTCACTGAAAGAATATACGTTTTGTTTTTGAAATGATAGTGTAATGAAACAGCAGGGAGCAGGTCTTGAACCCTCAACCTTCTAGCCCAAGTCCAGCGCGCTATCGACTGCATCGAAAAAAAGCATCGATATCGGCGCTTATAAACCCAGGGTCATTACAATAGTTTCCGGATTTGACCATATTACTGACCTAAGTCTCGTATTTCTGTGTTATTTCTGTATTATAATTAAGTCTATGATTTGATAGAGCAGTCTCACTGAGTGGTGGTAGACAGCAGCAGGCTCGTAAGCATTCATACAAACAGCACTTTCGTGCATTTGCCAGCAGCTCTTCGCTGTGCTTCAAGCATTGCGCTGTTTATGACTTCTAGCCTATCAACTCCCGAGATTAGGCTGGCAATACTAAAGTACCTATTAGAACATCCAATAGTCAAAGGTATATAAAATACAAATAGTATAGAGAGAAATAGTCATATAATAACTACAACCTAAAACTTCTTATCTGGGAATATTGAAGACTAATGTTAAAAGGAACCACCAGCTTTCATATGTTCTCATGTTCTGAGCAAGGAAATTAAACGTTAGCTTTTTTACATGGCACATATTGCACTTTTACTTTCTTCTCTAACACTTTGTTTTTGCATTATTTAAACTAAATTGAACATGTTTCATTATTTATTTGAGACTAAATTGATTTTATTGATGTATTATATTAAATTCAAAAAAGAGTTAATTCAGTATTGTTGTAATTGTCATTACTACATATACAGTGGGGCAAATAAGTATCTAGTCAGCCACCAATTGTGCAAGTTCTCCCACTTAAAAAGATGAGGGGCCTGTAATTTTCATCATAGGTACAATTCAAATTTGACAGACAAAATGAGAAAAAAAATCCAGAAAATCACACTGTAGGATTCTTTATGAATTTATTTGCAAATTATGGTGGAAAATAAGTATTTGGTCAATAACAAAAGTTTCTCAATACTTTGTTAAATACCCTTTGTTGGCAATGACAGAGGTCAAACATTTTCTGTAAGTCTTCACAAGGTTTTCACACACTTGCTTGTATTTTGGCCCATTCCTCAATGCAGATCTCCATGCAGATCTTTTCTATGGAGTTGAGATCTGGAGACTGGCTAGGCCACTCCAGGACCTTGAAATGCTTCTTACGAAGCCACTCCTTCGTTGCCCGAGCAGTGTGTTTGGGATCATTGTCATGCTGAAAGACCCAGCTACGATTCATCTTCAATGCCCTTGCTGATGGAAGGAGGTTTTCACTCAAAATCTCACGATACATGGCCCCATTCATTCTTTCCTTTACATGGATCAGTCGTCCTGGTCCCTTTGCAGAAAAACAGCCCCAAAGCATGATGTTTCCACCCCCCATGCTTCACAGTAGGTATGGTGTTCTTTGGATGCAACTCAGCATTCTTTGTCCTCCAAACACGACAAGTTGAGTTTTTACCCAAAATATCTATTTTGGTTTCATCTGACCATATTACATTCTCCCAATCTTCTTCTGGATCATCCAAATGCTCTGTAGCAAACTTCAGACGGGCCTGGACATGTACTGGCTGGCTTAAGCAGGTGGACACGTCTGGCACTGCAGGATTTGAGTCCCTGGCGGCGTAGTGTGTTACTGATGGTAGGCTTTGTTACTTTGGTCCCAGCTCTCTGCAGGTCATTCACTAGGTCCCCCCGTGTGGTTCTGGGATTTTTGCTCACCGTTCTTGTGGTCATTTTGACCCCACGGGTGAGATCTTGCGTGGAGCCCCAGATCGAGGGAGATTATCAGTGGTCTTGTATGTCTTCCATTTCCTAATAATTGCTCCCACAGTTGATTTCTTCAAACCAAGCTACTTACCTATTGCAGATTCAGTCTTCCCAGCCTGGTGCAGGTCTACAATTTTGTTTCTGGTGTCCTTTGACAGCTCTTTGGTCTTGGCCATAGTGGAGTTTGGAGTGTGACTGTTTGACGTTGTGGACAGGTGTCTTTTATACTGATAACAAGTTCAAACAGGTGCCATTAATACAGGTAACGAGTGGAGGACAGAGGAGCCTCTTAAAGAAGAAGTTACAGGTCTGTGAGAGCCAGAAATCTTGCTTGTTCGTAGGTGACCAAATACTTATTTCCCACCATAATTTGCAAATAAATAAATTAAAAATCCTACAATGTGATTTTCTGGATTTTTTTTATTCTCATTTTGTCTGTCATAGTTGAAGTGTACCTATGATGAGGCCTCTCTCATCTTTTTAAGTGGGAGAACTTGCACAATTGGTGGCTGACAAAATACTTTTTTGCCCCACTGTATGTATGTATGTATCTGTATATATATATATATATATATATATATATATATATATATATATATATATATATATATATATATATATATATATATATATATATATATATATATATACACATACAGTGCCTTGCGAAAGTATTCGGCCCCCTTGAACTTTGCGACCTTTTGCCACATTTCAGGCTTCAAACATAAAGATATAAAACTGTATTTTTTTGTGAAGAATCAACAACAAGTGGGAACCAATCATGAAGTGGAACGACATTTATTGGATATTTCAAACTTTTTTAACAAATCAAAAACTGAAAAATTGGGCGTGCAAAATAATTCAGCCCCTTTACTTTCAGTGCAGCAAACTCTCTCCAGAAGTTCAGTGAGGATCTCTGAATGATCCAATGTTGACCTAAATGACTAATGATGATAAATACAATCCACCTGTGTGTAATCAAGTCTTCGTATAAATGCACCTGCACTGTGATAGTCTCAGAGGTCCGTTAAAAGCGCAGAGAGCGTCATGAAGAACAAGGAACACACCAGGCAAGTCCGAGATACTGTTGTGAAGAAGTTTAAAGCCGGATTTGGATACAAAAAGATGTCCCAAGCTTTAAACATCCCAAGGAGCACTGTGCAAGCGATAATATTGAAATGGAAGGAGTATCAGACCACTGCAAATCTACCAAGACCTGGCCGTCCCTCTAAACTTTCAGCTCATACAAGGAGAAGACTGATCAGAGATGCAGCCAAGAGGCCCATGATCACTCTGGATGAACTGCAGAGATCTACAGCTGAGGTGGGAGACTCTGTCCATAGGACAACAATCAGTCGTATATTGCACAAATCTGGCCTTTATGGAAGAGTGGCAAGAAGAAAGCCATTTCTTAAAGATATCCATAAAATGTGTCGTTTAAAGTTTGCCACAAGCCACCTGGGAGACACACCAAACATGTGGAAGAAGGTGCTCTGGTCAGATGAAACCAAAATTGAACTTTTTGGCAACAATGCAAAACGTTATGTTTGGCGTAAAAGCAACACAGCTGAACACACCATCCCCACTGTCAAACATGGTGGTGGCAGCATCATGGTTTGGGCCTGCTTTTCTTCAGCAGGGACAGGGAAGATGGTTAAAATTGATGGGAAGATGGATGGAGCCAAATACAGGACCATTCTGGAAGAAAACCTGATGGAGTCTGCAAAAGACCTGAGACTGGGACGGAGATTGGTCTTCCAACAAGACAATGATCCAAAACATAAAGCAAAATCTACAATGGAATGGTTCAAAAATAAACATATCCAGGTGTTAGAATGGCCAAGTCAAAGTCCAGACCTGAATCCAATCGAGAATCTGTGGAAAGAGCTGAAAACTGCTGTTCACAAATGCTCTCCATCCAACCTCACTGAGCTCGAGCTGTTTTGCAAGGAGGAATGGGAAAAAATTTCAGGCTCTCGATGTGCAAAACTGATAGAGACATACCCAAAGCGACTTACAGCTGTAATCGCAGCAAAAGGTGGCGCTACAAAGTATTAACTTAAGGGGGCTGAATAATTTTGCACGCCCAATTTTTCAGTCTTTGATTTGTTAAAAAAGTTTGAAATATCCAATAAATGTTGTTCCACTTCATGATTGTGTCCCACTTGTTGTTGATTCTTCACAAAAAAATACAGTTTTATATCTTTATGTTTGAAGCCTGAAATGTGGCAAAAGGTCGCAAAGTTCAAGGGGGCCGAATACTTTCGCAAGGCACTGTATATATATATATATATATATATATAAATTGTCTGATTAATCGGTATTGGATTTTTTTAGTCCTCCAATAATCGGTATCGGCGTTGAAAAATCATAATCGGTCAACCTCTACGTGTATGGGGGGCGAAAGCAAATGTCACGGTCGTCGAAAAAACTGGACCAAATCGCAGCGTGGAGAGCATACATTTTTATTTTATTTAAAATGACGGCAACAAAACAATAAACCATACAAAATGACCGTGAAGCTTAAGGGATATAGTGCCACAAACAAAGACAACTTCCCACACAGAAAGGAGGGAGAAAGGCTACCTTAGTATGGTTCCCAATCAAATCCAACGATAGACAGCTGTCCCTGATTGAGAACCATACCCGGCCAAAACATAGAAATACAAAAACATAAATAGAATGCACACCCAAATCACGCCCTGACATTAGAGCTTTTACGTCTCTATTTTGGGTTTGGTCAGGGTGTGATTTGGGTGTGCATTCTTTTTTCTATGTTTTTGTATTTCTATGTTTTGGCCAGGTATGGTTCTCAATCAGGGACAGTACCCCCCCCCCAAAGGTGCGGACTCTGCCCTCAAAACCTGAATCTATAGGGGAGGGTCTGCGTGGGCATCTATTCGCGGTGGCGGCTCTGATGCGGGACGTAGACTCCGCTCCACCTCTGGCTTACCCTTCTTTGGTGGCACCTCTGGTGCGGGGACCCCCGTCGCTGACCCCGGGCTGGGAACCCTCGTTGCGGGCCCCGGACTGGGTACCGTTGCTGGAGGCTCCGGACTGGGGCCTGTCGCTGGAGGCTCCGGACTGGAGACCGTCGCTGGAGGCTCCGGACTGGAGACCGTCGCTGGAGGCTCCGGACTGGAGACCGTCGCGGGAGACTCCGGACTGGGGACCCACACTGATGGGAGGAGACGTATAGATAGCCTGGTGCTGCCACAGGGCCTACCAGGCTGGGGAGACATACAGGAGGCCTGGTCCTTAGAGGAGGCACAGGATGAACCGGGCTATGGGGGACAACTGGAGATCTGGTGCGTAGCATTGGCACCACTCCTCCAGGCTGAATGCCCACTTTAGCCCGGCACCTCCCGAACGCAGGCACAGGTTGAACCGGGCTGTGGGGGAGCACTGGAAATCTGGTGCTTACCACGTGCACCTCTCCTTTTGGCTGCATGCCCACTTTAGCACGGCACGTGCGGGAAGCTGGAACAGGCCACACTGAGTTCTCCAGGCAAACTGGGGATACTGTTCTGTTATAATCTCCTCCCGGCACAGCCAGAAGAGGACTGGCCACCCCTCATAGCCTGGTTCCTCTATAGATTTCTTCCTAGGTTTTGGCCTTTCTAGGGAGTTTTTCCTAGCCACCGTGTTTCTACACCTGCATTGCTTGCTGTTTGGGGTTTTAGGCTGGGTTTCTGTACAGCACTTTGATATATCAGCTGATGTAAGAAGGGCTATATAAATTTATTTGATTTGATGTTACAGGTAGCCCATTTTCTCGCATATCCAAAATGTCAATTTGTTGCACTGTGCATCATGCCAACTCTGGTCTGGGGTAGAATCCTTGAACATAATTGTACAGAACAATCATCCTCCATGTCATTATAACTGTCAGTCTGTGCCTTCCACCAGTACCCTGTGGTCAGTGCTGTGCCATCCACCACCCACTTCCAGACCTTCTCTTCAACTCTTGTCAGTCAGACCGATTCAGAATGTCTCCTTTTTCAATCTGTGTACAAGCATGACTTGTAATACCTCCATCCCTGTTGTACATGTTGTTCTACCACCGAGAACTTTGCTTAGAGATTGTGTCTCTTAACCCGGAGTTGGTCCCTCTCAACCTGGAGCTGCTCTCTCTCAACCTGGGGCTGATCTCTCTCAAACCGGAGGTGGTTCCTCGTAACCCGGGGCTGGTCTCTCTCAACCCTCAGCTGGTCCCTCTCAACCCGGAGCTGGCCTGTTTTCAAACTGGAGCTGGTCTATCTCAAACCAGAGGTGATCCCTCTCAACCAGAAGCTTGTCCCTATCAACCCTCAGCTGGCCCCTCTCAACCAGGAGCTGGGCCCTCTCAAACCTCAGCTGGCCCCTCTCAACCAGGAGCTGGTCCCTATCAACCCTCAGCTGGCCCCTCTCAACCAGGAGCTGGACCCTATCAACTCTCAGCTGGCCTCTCTCAACCCAGAGCCAGCAACTATCAACCCTCAGCTGGCCCCTCTCAACCAGGAGCTGGCCCCTATCAACCCTCAGCTGGCCCCTCTCAACCAGGAGCTAGCAACTATCAACCCTCAGCTGGCCCCTCTCAACCAGGAGCTAGCAACTATGAACCCTCAGCTGGCCCCTCTCAACCAGGAGCTGGCACCTATCAACCCTCAGCTGTCCCCTCTCTTTTTTTTCAATTTGTTTTGTTTTTCTACTTCACACACAACATAACACAAAAACAAGACACTCACTGTACAAAACATACTCCAAGGTGATCAACATACAGTATGTCCTCCAAATTCCTACATAATGAAATGATAGCACATACGTTATCCCAAAATGTTGTCAGTTTGTCACAGGACCACAGCTTATGGTGCTTTTTCTCCAACAGAGATGTAACATTTCTGGGTGCATTACATGCATTCTGAAGGGAGTGGAGTAACTCATATGGATTATCTTAAATAACAGTATTTTATGTTTTAGATTGTAGGTGCAGGTATGAGCATTTTCACAGATCTGTGTCCATGGTTCCCCTCAAGTTCTTCCTTTAAATCGTTTCCCATTTTTACCTTGGAGCAGTGTTTCCCAAACTTGGTCCTGGGGACCCCAATGGGTGCACGTTTTGGTTCTTGC
The DNA here is from genome assembly GCF_013265735.2 of Oncorhynchus mykiss. Taxonomy (NCBI): domain Eukaryota; kingdom Metazoa; phylum Chordata; class Actinopteri; order Salmoniformes; family Salmonidae; genus Oncorhynchus; species Oncorhynchus mykiss. Next base: position 75,364,716 of record NC_048571.1, on the reverse strand, counting down.
TCAAGAGCTTCACAGCTGATTCAAATAATCAAAGCTTAAAAATTAGCTGATTATTTGAATCAGCTGTGTAGTGCTAGGGCAAAACCCAAAATGTGCATCCATTGGGGTCCCCAGGGCCGAGATTGGGAAACAGTGCTTTACAGGTTCTGAACCATCTGGCTTTCAGTCATCCCTTGACATAACTTGGCAATCATATTCTTTGGCTTAGCAGCTTCTTTCAGTATTCGATCTATGCTAGATGCCTTAGGTTCATCCACATTTTGTTGAAGCGATTGACTAAGATTTCTGAGTTGTGAGGATATACAAAAATTGGCCTTGAATAATCAAAATCTTTCTTGGAATTGATTGATTGACAGTAGAGATCCATCATAATGCACATGTTCAAAATGTATGATGCCACTTTGGAACCAGGACTTAAAGGTGTTGACATTAAACACTGGAGGTAAGGTGGGGTTATTCCAAATAGGGGTTTATGACGATATTGTTTATTTTCGCCTCATCAATTGATGTACATTTTCCCAAATACAGATGGAATTGAGAATCATTGTATTGTCTGTTTTTTTCTTCAACCGCATGGACACGAAGTAGTGAATATATTTTAGATCATGAGGTATTCCGTTTATGACTTTGATACTCCTCCATGAACAAGGATAGTCTGCTATCCATTATTTAACAGAACACAGTTGTGCAGCCCAGTAATACATCTTTATCAAATAAAATGTATTTAGCCTTTATTTAACTAGGTAAGAACAAATTCTTGTTTACCATAACGGTCTACCAAAAGGCATAATGCCTCCTGCGGGGATGGGTGCTGGGATAAAAAAAATATATATATATGTGAAGAATCAACAACAAGTGGGACACAATCATGAAGTGTAACGACATTTATTGCATATTTCAAACTTTTTTAACAAATCAAAAACTGAAAAATTGGGCGTGCAAAATTATTCAGCCCCTTTACTTTCAGTGCAGCAAACTCGCTCCAGAAGTTCAGTGAGGATCTCTGAATGATCCAATGTTGACCTAAATGACTAATGATGATAAATACAATCCACCTGTGTGTAATCAAGTCTTCGTATAAATGCACCTGCACTGTGATAGTCTCAGAGGTCCGTTAAAAGCGCAGAGAGCGTCATGAAGAACAAGGAACACACCAGGCGGGTCCGAGATACTGTTGTGAAGAAGTTTAAAGCCGGATTTGGATACAAAAAGATGTCCCAAGCTTTAAACATCCCAAGGAGCACTGTGCAAGCGATAATATTGAAATGGAAGGAGTATCAGACCACTGCAAATCTACCAAGACCTGGCCGTCCCTCTAAACTTTCAGCTCATACAAGGAGAAGACTGATCAGAGATGCAGCCAAGAGGCCCATGATCACTCTGGATGAACTGCAGAGATCTACAGCTGAGGTGGGAGACTCTGTCCATAGGACAACAATCAGTCGTATATTGCACAAATCTGGCCTTTATGGAAGAGTGGCAAGAAGAAAGCCATTTCTTAAAGATATCCATAAAATGTGTCGTTTAAAGTTTGCCACAAGCCACCTGGGAGACACACCAAACATGTGGAAGAAGGTGCTCTGGTCAGATGAAACCAAAATTGAACTTTTTGGCAACAATGCAAAACGTTATGTTTGGCGTAAAAGCAACACAGCTCATCACCCTGAACACACCATGCCCACTGTCAAACATGGTGGTGGCAGCATCATGGTTTGGGCCTGCTTTTCTTCAGCAGGGACAGGGAAGATGGTTAAAATTGATGGGAAGATGGATGGAGCCAAATACAGGACCATTCTGGAAGAAAACCTGATGGAGTCTGCAAAAGACCTGAGACTGGGACGGAGATTGGTCTTCCAACAAGACAATGATCCAAAACATAAAGCAAAATCTACAATGGAATGGTTCAAAAATAAACATATCCAGGTGTTAGAATGGCCAAGTCAAAGTCCAGACCTGAATCCAATCGAGAATCTGTGGAAAGAGCTGAAAACTGCTGTTCACAAATGCTCTCCATCCAACCTCACTGAGCTCGAGCTGTTTTGCAAGGAGGAATGGGAAAAAATTTCAGGCTCTCGATGTGCAAAACTGATAGAGACATACCCAAAGCGACTTACAGCTGTAATCGCAGCAAAAGGTGGCGCTACAAAGTATTAACTTAAGGGGGCTGAATAATTTTGCACGCCCAATTTTTCAGTCTTTGATTTGTTAAAAAAGTTTGAAATATCCAATAAATGTTGTTCCACTTCATGATTGTGTCCCACTTGTTGTTGATTCTTCACAAAAAAATACAGTTTTATATCTTTATGTTTGAAGCCTGAAATGTGGCAAAAGTTCGCAAAGTTCAAGGGGGCCGAATACTTTCGCAAGGCACTGTATATATATATATATATATATATATATAAATTGTCTGATTAATCGGTATTGGATTTTTTTAGTCCTCCAATAATCGGTATCGGCGTTGAAAAATCATAATCGGTCAACCTCTACGTGTATGGGGGGCGAAAGCAAATGTCACGGTCGTCGAAAAAACTGGACCAAATCGCAGCGTGGAGAGCATACATTTTTATTTTATTTAAAATGACGGCAACAAAACAATAAACCATACAAAATGACCGTGAAGCTTAAGGGATATAGTGCCACAAACAAAGACAACTTCCCACACAGAAAGGAGGGAGAAAGGCTACCTTAGTATGGTTCCCAATCAAATCCAACGATAGACAGCTGTCCCTGATTGAGAACCATACCCGGCCAAAACATAGAAATACAAAAACATAAATAGAATGCACACCCAAATCACGCCCTGACATTAGAGCTTTTACGTCTCTATTTTGGGTTTGGTCAGGGTGTGATTTGGGTGTGCATTCTTTTTTCTATGTTTTTGTATTTCTATGTTTTGGCCAGGTATGGTTCTCAATCAGGGACAGTACCCCCTCCCCAAAGGTGCGGACTCTGCCCTCAAAACCTGAATCTATAGGGGAGGGTCTGCGTGGGCATCTATTCGCGGTGGCGGCTCTGATGCGGGACGTAGACTCCGCTCCACCTCTGGCTTACCCTTCTTTGGTGGCACCTCTGGTGCGGGGACCCCCGTCGCTGACCCCGGGCTGGGAACCCTCGTTGCGGGCCCCGGACTGGGTACCGTTGCTGGAGGCTCCGGACTGGGGCCTGTCGCTGGAGGCTCCGGACTGGAGACCGTCGCTGGAGGCTCCGGACTGGAGACCGTCGCTGGAGGCTCCGGACTGGAGACCGTCGCGGGAGACTCCGGACTGGGGACCCACACTGATGGGAGGAGACGTATAGATAGCCTGGTGCTGCCACAGGGCCTACCAGGCTGGGGAGACATACAGGAGGCCTGGTCCTTAGAGGAGGCACAGGATGAACCGGGCTATGGGGGACAACTGGAGATCTGGTGCGTAGCATTGGCACCACTCCTCCAGGCTGAATGCCCACTTTAGCCCGGCACCTCCCGAACGCAGGCACAGGTTGAACCGGGCTGTGGGGGAGCACTGGAAATCTGGTGCTTACCACGTGCACCTCTCCTTTTGGCTGCATGCCCACTTTAGCACGGCACGTGCGGGAAGCTGGAACAGGCCACACTGAGTTCTCCAGGCAAACTGGGGATACCGTGCGTAGAGCTGGTGCAGGATAACCCGGGCCGAAGAGACGCACCGGAGACCAGGTACGTTGAGCCTGCACAATCCCTCCTGGCTGAATGCCAACTCTAGCACGGCAACTGCGGGGAGCTTGCAGAGAGCGCACCAGGCTATGAGAGCGCACTGGAGACACACGGCGCAGAGCCGCATAACCTGGTGCCTGACTAGTCACTCTCTCCACACGGTAAGCACGGGGAGTTGGCTCAGGTCTATAACCTGACTCCGCCAATCTCCCCGTGTGCCACCCCAAATTTTTTTGGGGGGGCTGCCTCTCATGCCTGCTTCGCTGACTTGCCTCCTCATATTGCCGCCGCTCTGCTTTAGCTGCCTCCAGTTCCTCCCTTGTACGGCGATATTCCCCAGCCTGCCTCCAGGGTCCCTTACCGTCCAGGATCTCCTCCCATGTCCGGGAGTCCCTTTCACCACGCTGCTTGGTCTTTTGGTCTTGGGAAGTTCTGTGACGGCCGTCGAAAGAACTGGACCAAAGCACAGTGTGGTGAGCGTATATTGTTCCTTTATTTAAAATGACGCCAACAAAATAATAAACCATACAAAACGACCATGAAGCTTAAGGGATATAGTGCCACAAACAAAGACAACTTACCACACAGAAAGGAGGGACAAGGGCTACCTAAGTATGGTTCTCAATGATAGACAGCTGTCCCTGATTGAGAACCATACCCGGCCAAAACAAAGAAATACAAAATCATAGAAAATAGAACATAGAATGCCCACCCAAATCACACCCTGACCTAACCAAAATAGAGACATAAAAAGCTCTAAGGTCAGGGCGTGACAGATAATCATTCAGCACATGAATAAATGCATTGACAACTTCCTAATCCATTACTAGAACATAATACTGTTCCTATATTCCTGTTCCTATATTCTGATTCTTTATTTCAAATTAAGTTACATAATAGGCAGAAACTACTGCACACCCAAAACCCATTAGTGACGGTGCTTGAGGCAAAATGCAAAACTGGAGAAACAGGAAAAATGAAGTGTTACAAAAAGTACAATCAATATCACAAAGCACAGAGGAAACAGCTATAACAATACAGCTGAATACACAAATGTGAGATGTCACACTTCTTTTTTGATTGTAATGAATTTGAATGAATTGTGATTCATTGTAATTCATTAGACTTCCTGGTATGACAGTTTCGTGTCCATTGGGTTTAAGTGACACATACAGTATGTAGTAATGCTAGAAACACTGTACAGCTCTGACAGAGTACTGAATCTGTCAGATAAAATCATGGAGACAGTGGTAGACCGTGGAGATGTCTGATGAGATATATGCCAATGTGGAGTTTGGCATTGTGGAGTTTGTCCCCTCCTGGACAAACTCCCGGAGAGTAGTGAGCCTCTAGGTCATATACTAGGTCAAGATAAGGGCAACATCAGAGGGGACATACAATGGTTCCAGACACTGCCATACTCCTCCCCCCAATGGGAAAAGGAGGGAGTGACTGGAGTACAGACATGGTGGAGCCCTTCACATGGTTTCACAGATATATTCATTATGAAGACAATGTTCAAACCTGACTTCTCCCTTTCTGATATTCTGCCTATTATCAGACATGTAAAAGACAAGCCTGACCTATCCCCTCTCTGGGCCCCTAGTGACTTTTCCCTAGAGAAGCATATTATGAAAGTAGATAAACCATCTTATTTATCAATGTTACCTAACTAATTCGGATTCAGCTACGACACTCATGACCCCAGAAGCAAGACAATGGACATCTCCCCAAAGAGCAGACCACAGGCTACAAACTCAGGTTCTGAGAAGAGACCCAAGGGGTGGCAGCGTAGCCTATTGGCTAGAGCGTTGGACTAGTAACCGAAAGGTTGCAAGATCGAATCCCTGAGCTGACAAGGTACAAATCTGCCATTCTGCCCCTGAACAAGGCAGTTGAACTAACCCACTGTTCCTAGGCTGTCATTGAAAATAAGAATTTGTTCTTAACTGACTTGCTGAGTTAAATAAATCAAATTAGAGTTGCTGCAGTGTGTCTGGGGCTGCTGTGTGTTCTCCTACTGGCTTTGATCATAGGCCTGTTTGTCTATTATAATGGAGTGATGGGCAGTTTTGAAGAGAACATCTTAGTTTGTAAAACCAACTCGTCGGCTGAACAAGACCAATTCCAGACCAGGTACAATGCCATTACTCAAGAGAGGGACTAGCTCTGGGTTGAGAGAGCCGAGTTCCAGACCAGGTACAACGCCATGACACTTTTGTCAGGACCAGAAGGACCAGCTCTGGGTTGAGAGACCAGTTCACGACCAAATATTTCACTTGTATGCCATATGGTGGCCGCTTAAAAAAACAACTATTTACAGACCCATACAGGTTTGTATTGAAGGCACATGAGAGTTCACATGTTCAAGAAGGCATTTCAAGAAGGCAATATATGTTATATGTTAAATTATGAGCCTAGTTTAGTCACGGAGAAAGAACTTGAGCTATATAGGGAGACATTCGGGATCCTTCCTGGCTAGCCATAATTGGCTCAGATAATGGAGGGCGTTTGCATGAGAATTATTAAAGCGATGCATGGGTCCATGGAAGATTTTTTCCTACTTGTCTCCTAAGTGTGATTAGTTTATTCATGTTTAAAGCAGCATGCAGCATTTAGTTTTTCCTCTGATTTTTCGACATAAGCCCTTGTTGAGATCATACCATATTTTTGGGGATATGCTGTATGAGAAAATGGCCTACCTGCAACTGAACTGTAACTAAAATAAGCTAATAAATCAAATTATGGCTCTGTCATTATGGCTCTGTTAATCACTGTACAGTATTAAAAATCATTTTATGTTTTATGTATTTGGTTTTACTGTATTTGATCTCTTGGAGAGACATCTTAATCATCTTTATATTTCAATGAATAGATAACATTCTACCTAAATTGAGCCTGGACAATTTTCTTCCATGAAAAAAATCGATTCCAAAAAAAGTAATTTAGCGAGAAGTGGACATTTCCATTCTCCATTCTCAGCGATTTCAAATCATTTTGACTGTACCATTCCGTAGCCCTCTCTCCATTGATATTTGCCAAGGCTCTAAGCATCCGGGCCTCCATTAGTGACACTGATTAACCCCGGGGTGTCTGTCGCTCTCCAGCTGATGTGGCTGGACAGGGGACGGTCTGGAACCGGGGCAGCCGGGGAGAGAGGGAGCGCTGGCAGCCTTATTAAAATGTATACAATTTATCACATCTTTATTGGCTGTTTGAAACAGAGCCCCATAGGAGCACCATGAGATTTGGTATTTCCATTTTCACCAAAGTGTTGACCAGGCCAATTGGCAGCAATGGGCCTGCTCAAATTTGTTCCCTCCTCATAGCTCATGGCCCGCCTCTACTACTGGCAAGCAGAGAGGATGGCTTTTATGCTGTTGGTTAAAGAAAAATATTCTTAAGTGTCTCATCGGAGTGTATTTCAAGCAAGAAAAAGGGAGATCTTGTTTTTTGCATATTGTAGGTTATTGAAGGTTTATTTGTAAGCCAATTTGCAAAAAAGCCATGTAATGAAGTAATGAAGGCAGTAACTGCTAATTTGGTCGAAAATGAGTTAATGTCATTATTTGTCACAATAAACGCATACTTAATCATGTGGACAAGTATCCTGCCTCTCTTGTATTTTGTGTTGGAGAAAATGGGGGTCGTATTAGCAGTAACTGCAAAACGTTACTGTGAAACCAAGGTAAAGGGCTGTAACTGAACTTACTGCCTTTTAGCTTGGTTTCAACTTGCCCTTGGCTGCAGTTACTGCTTTTTACCTTGGTTTCATATCATTTTATTCTGATAGTGATGCAATCGAACCTGTATGACACTGACTGACAGCTACACACACATACATTGCTAATTTAGGGATACAACCCCATGGCACAGCATTCCCGGGGGAAAATGATGGTTGAACTTGCTCTGAAATGCCGACATCCAGACACTGGTAAGAACTAGCTAGCTAAGTAGATCTGTGATCTAAATGAATTAACTAGCTAGCAAGCTAAGCTAGCTAACTAGCTAGCGAGCATAGACTAACAATGCTACCTGCTCTCATAAGAGGAGATCTGCAATTGATACTAACTTCAATCTATTAGCCATATAATTAATTATATTCTGAAATTTCATCTGATGGTTTTTTTGAATCAGTACACCATACACACGAGTTCTAGCCAGTGACAGCCACCTAGCTAAAACTGACGCACCCCTACCAAAACGTCAAAACCTACCTAGCTAGCATTAGCATAAAGCAATAGATTTGTGCTACATGGTCCCATAAGAGACGATCAGCAGTTTTTACTAGCTTCAATCTATTATACCTATAATTAATATAATTCCTATAGTTGTATTCTGACATTCAATGGGTTATTTGAATCCCTAACGTTACACCACACACACAATCTCTAGCCAGCTGACGGTCAGTTGGACGTGCATCCCATTCTGAATTGTCAAAAGCCACGCACACTCGTTTTCCAGATGAGCACACACACAGCATTCATTCATTCATTAATAATATATCTACTCACATGTTCAGGGTTTCTGGTTGTCTTTTATATTCCAATATTGCGTGACTGTCCAGGTCAGGAAAGTTCAAATCTCAAATTGTATCCATCACCTTTGTTGGTGGCATACATGTATGTAATTAGTACAACAAGCTTTGACATTCCAAATGTGTGCTCAATGTGTCTGCTTCAGTGCCATCATTACATGAATGCAGAAAAAAAACAGTTTTGCATGACTTCCACCAATCCATGTGGTCTAGATGATTAGTATCTATGCAGATAGAAGTTGCCATGTGAGGGTGTATTAAAACAGTACAACCATGTCAATACTAGGTTTTATTCCTGTCAATGTCCACCCATGCAATTTTTTTGTATTTGTAAATACAGATGAACATTTAAGAGCCTTTTTGGGAGCAGGTATGGCATTAATAGATGAACTGAGTTATGACAGTGAGAATTATTATGATAATGTTTGCAAAATATAAAATCAACATTGATTATATCCTATATTATAGAATAACTGAAAAGGATTATGATCGTATGTTTGCACACCACAAAATGTCAGTATGAATTATTATCATCCATGACAGAATAGAATCATTAGGATGCATGTCCCTGATTATTTGCTCTATTTATTTCAGTTGAGTTTGAGGGCAACATTCCAACAAAGATTCCTGATCTACCCCCTTTTAACTGAAGTCACAGTGTCAACACTATTTAAAGAAATAGAGAACCAGTGGGTGGTCTCTGACTCCTTAGACATCAGACTATCAGATGAGAAATCAATTGCCAATGATGATGATGATGAAGATTATCATCCAGCTTCAGAGATGGATGTTCCAGCACAGGTGGCAGCTGAGCCCGTGGACACAACTCCAGACAACCTATCAAACAATAAATCCAAGATTCCACCAATGGGTAAGTCATGTGGTCCCAAATGCAAGAGGCAATGTACTCAATATTTCAGAGGATAGGCAAAAGGAAATATGGAAAAAGTAATGGAAGATGAAGTATAAGGAGAAGAGGACATGGAACCTTCACATGGTGACACAGCAATCTAAGAAAAATATCACTGTTGGTGCTGACAGTCGACGCTGCAGGTCGTTGCTGTACCATCTTCCAAACCAGAGCGGTTCTGCACAACATGTGTGCAAAATGTTTTTTCTGACAACATTGGGCTACCACCCCAAAAATGACAGGCTGATTGTCACGATGATGGGCAAGTCAATCACCACCAAACTGATTCCACCAAAGGATCAGAGGGGAAATAAAGCTTCAATGAGCAAATTGAACATGAATCCAATCCTGCAACACATGGAGTCCTTCCATCTCCAAATCAGCCACTACAGACGAGCGCATGCCCCACATCGCCTCTACCTCCATAATGACGTCAACATTCAGTTAATGCATAATGACTACAAGGAGAAGAACAAAGATGCCAGCTGTGGTTATGAAACCTATCGCAAGGCGGTAAAGGGAAGGAACATCAGCTTTGTGAAGCTTGGAGAGGAGGAGTGCGAGCTCTGTTTGGTGCATGGTCATCATCTGAAGATGGAGCACAGGGAGAATGAGGCCATGGAAACCCAAGCCTGCCAAGACAACAGCCATGCAGCACCTGAATTCTCCATCCCCAACCCCAACTGCATGCAATGTAGGAAATATGAGGAACATAAGAAGCCTGCAGGGCAGAGCAGAAGCCATTACCAGGCTGATGCACAGAAAGATTGGCCTGAGGACTGGTCTGTGAGGAGCGTTGATATGCAAAAAGTCATCATTCTCCATCGCATGCCAGGTGTGAAAACAGCATTGTTCACAAGAAGAATTGTTACCTATAATGAGACATTCGCCACCATTGGAAAGAAGTCTCAAAAGAAGAAGAGAACAATCTCAGTGGTATGGCATGAAGGAACAGCTGGTCGGAAGACAGAGGAGATGACTTCATCTTACGTAACATCACTGGAGAGGGAAAGAGATGTCAAGCATGCAGTGTATTGGGTGGATAACTACACTTCTCAAAACAAAAACTTGTGCCTCCTAACATTGCTGGTGAGTAATGTCAATGCTGACTCAACTTTGATGGCGGACATCACCCTCAAGTTCCTCGAACCAGGACACACCTTCATGAGTGCAGACAGTTTCCACCATGGCGTGGAACAGGAAATGAAAGCTCGACCTGGAGGTGTGGTGTACGACTTCGGGGACTTCCTCCATGTGGTCGCCTCTTCCAATGCAGGTAAGGTGGAGGTGGTCGAAATGAAAAAGGAAAACACCCTGGCATGGAAAGCTGGCCATTCCATCGTCAAGCTGAATAAGGCATTAGCACCAAAGCTGGCAGAGATGGCTGAGATCCAGTTGAGGCGTGGATCCAGGAGCATCTTCTACAAAGTCTCTCATGAAGAAAAGGACTTCACAGAGCTTGACTTCATCATGAAGAAAGTCACTCTAGAGACACCCTCAACACTACGTACACAGGATAGAGGGATAGATGAGTCCAAGAAGATTAACATAATCACCATGCTGTGTCCTCTGATGCCTGCAAATCGAAGACAGTTCTGGAATGCCTTGGCTGTGAACAGCATTGCTGAGGATGAAGAGTGATATGGAAGCACTGAAGAAGTTTTACTTAAAAATGAAATGTTACTTAAAAATGTAATGTAACTATTCAACATTTTATTAATTGTAGCTAAATATCATTTGGGTCCTCTTATGAACATGTAAATATGTTTAAAATGTATTCTTAAAGTTGTTATATATTAATTAATTCAAAAGTGTCATTTGAAAAAATACAAATATTTTTTTTGATTAGCAATCTCATGGTCATTTTTTGTAATTAGTATTACCCTACATCATACTTCTATCATGTTCCATCATTATATATTACAAGACAGGTCATTATGTCATGTAATTCAAACAATTGCAGTGCTCCTTTTCACATTTATTCTTATAACAAGACATGGGATACTTGTCAAACACAGTATGTAATGTGACTGACGCAGGACATACATCCCTATGTACAATAAATGCAACTGGTATCTTAGTGGAAGACACACAAAGGATGCAGTTTCAACTCTGTTACACTGCTCTTGTATTAATAGCATAAATGAGAAGTATAGTAAACTAACAAATGAAAATGGCAGATACTGCTCTTTGCTTTGGTATTACCCTGCAATTTATAACATATCATGCCAAGGAAGAAGGCAGTAACTGCCGTTTAAAGGTCAAAGGTCATTTCAGAGGTCAGGGTAAACATGAATAAAACATTTACTCATGGTAAGGCAACAGATCATTACATCTACAATGATCTCCCTAGAAATAATTTGTCTGGACAATAAAAAGAAAATTGAAGACATTTGTCAGTTCCTGCCTTTTTGCTTAGGAGGGCAGAATGGGCCTAAGGATCTCCTCACTGTATTTTGGTGCATTCAAATTGCCATCAATGAAACTCATTTGTGTTCGTAGTCTGTATCTTATGCCTGCCTATACCATAACCCCACCATCATCATGGGGCACTCTGTTCACAACGTAGACATCAGCAAACCGCTCGCTCACACAACGCCGTACACATGGTCTGTGGTTGTGAGGCCAATTGGATGTACTACAAAATTCTCTAAAATTACATTGGAAGTGGCTTATGGTAGAGAAATTAACATTAAATTCTCTGGCAACAGCTCTGGTGGACATTCCTGCAGTCAGCATGCCAAGTGCACACTTCCTCAAAACTCGAGACATCTGAGTCATTGTGTTGTGTGACAAAACTTCACATTTTAGAGTGGCCTTTTAGTGTCTCCAGCACAACGTGAACCTGTGTAATGATCATACTGTTTAATCAGCTGTTTGATATGCCATTTTGGCAAAGGAGAAATGCTCACTAACAGGGATGTAAAGAAATGTGTGCACAACATTTGAGAGAAAAAAGTTGTGTGCATATGGAAAATGTGAAAATGTGATCTTTTATTTCAGCTCATGAAACATGGGACCAACAGTTTACATGTTGCGTTTATATTTTTGTTAAGTGTAGTTATGACAGTATGCATTTAAATGCTAAATGTCTTGACAGTTGAGTCCAAAAAGGGCATTGATCATAAAAAAAACCCAAAGAGCTAAGACTCTGAGCTATGGACACTTGATCAGAGTAAAAAAAATAACAAATTCTTCAAATCTATTGTTATGTACATGAATGGGTGGCTTTCGACCATCCAGATATAATCTTCTTCAATATCGTCAATTCCATATTAATGCGTGAGAGATGGAATAACCCGCCAAGCTGGCTGAATTCCCCAACACAACATTCTACTACCTGGACTGGCTGAGTTTGTGAGGCGAAACCAACCTTTAAGTGATGTACCTCTCACACAAAAGTGAGGTTTTGGGAGAATGAAGGCTCTCATTTCATTTCTGAGATGGAGCAGGCTGATGGAATTTCCTGTGCTATTCAATCAGAAGATGGAACACCGTGGAGTCCTTGGAACAAAGTAGTGCCAGTAATTGAGTTGGTTCCATTCGAGAGAGTGGCAGTTTGGGTGGGAGGCTTACTCGTTCTCTCTCTAGCTCCTCTTCACTTCTCTCTTTCTCCCCTCCCCCTCTCTCTCGCTCTCTTTTCGTAAGCATACATCCACATTTTCCTCCAAGAAGACTCACATCTAGACCCTGTCCAAGAGGAGAGCAATAATGTGTTTCAGATACAGTTATTTCATTACTGTTGGTGATTGGATGTGCACAGTACAGTATATGTGTCGTGAATGAAGACAAGATTAGTTTTGTCTGTTACTAGCACATCGATTTGGCTAATGAATAGGAGTCATGTGTGGGTCATGTGATCCTACACAAACCTAATTTAGAACTTCAATTTCAATGATTACCATGGTTATACTTGTAGCTGATGCAGATAAAAGATGCATCCATACAGCAAAAGCAACAAAAAAACCTAATGGGAATTATAATGCTTTCAGAAAGTGTTCAGACCCGTTTTATTTTGCACATACTTTGCTCTGTTCATCTTTCCCTCAATCCTGACTAGTCTCCCTGTCCCTGCTGCTGAAAAACATCCCCATAGCATGATGCTGCCACCTCCATGCTTCAAATCAAAGGGTGGTGCTAGGTTTCCTTCCTTGGCATTTAGGTCACTATTTATTTAATCTTTTATTTATTTGACATTTATTTAACCAGGTAGGCAAGTTGAGAACAAGTTTTGATTTACAACTGCGACCTGGCCAAGATAAAGCAAAGCAAAGCAGTGCAACAAAAACAACAACACAGAGTTACACATGGAATAAACAAACATACAGTCAATAACACAATAGAAAACTCTGTATACAGTGTGAGCAAATGAAGTAAAGAGGTAAGGCAATAAATAGGCCAATATTGGTGAAGTAATTACAATTTAGCAATTTACACTGGAGTGGTATATGTGCAGATGTGGATGTGCAAGTATAAATACTGGTGTGCAAAAGAGTAGAAAAACAAAAACAAATATGGGGATGAGGAAAGTAGTTGGTTGGATGGGCTATTTACAGATGGGCTGTGTACAGCTGCAGCGATCGGTAAGCTGCTCTGACAGTTGACGCTTAAAGTTAGTGAGGGAGATATAAGTCTCCAACTTCAGTGATTTTTGCAGTTTGTTCCAGACATTGGCAGCAGAGAACTGGAAGGAGGCGGCCAAAGGAGGTGTTGGCTTTGGGGATGACCAGTGAAATATACCTGCTGGAGCACGTGCTACGGGTGGGTGTTGCTATGGTGACCAGTGAGATGAGATAAGGCAGAGTTTTATCTAGCAAAGACTTATAGATGACCTGGAACCAGTGGGTTTGACCACGAATATGTAGCGAGTACCAGCCAACGAGAGCATACAAGTTGCAGTGGTGGGTAGTATATTGGGCTTTGGTGACAAAACGGATGGCACTGTGATAGACTGCATCCGATTTGCTGAGTAGAGTGTTGGAGGCTATTTTGTAGATGACATCGCCGAAGTCAAGGATCGGTAAAATAGTACGTTTTACGAGGGTATGTTTGGCAGCATGACTGAAGGATGCTTTGTTGTTAAATAGGAAGCCAATTCTAGATGTAACTTTGAATTGGAGATGCTTAATGTGCGTCTGGAAGGAGAGTTTACAGTCTAGTCAGACACCTAGGTATTTGTAGTTGTCCACATATTCTAAGTCAGCAACATCAAGAGTAGTGATGCTAGTCGGGCAGGCAGGTGCGGCAGCAATCGTTGAAGAGCATGCATTTCATTTTACTAGCGTTTAAGAGCAGTTGGAGGCCACGGGAGGAGTGTTGTTTGGCGTTGAAGCTCGTTTGGAGGTTTGTTAACACAGTGTCCATATAAGGGCCAGATGTATACAGAATGGTGTCGTTTGCGTCGAGGTGGATCAGAGACTCACCCACAGCAAAAGCGACACCATTGATATGCTGTATACAGAGAAAAGAGTCGGCTCGAGAATTGAACCCTGTTGCACCCCCATAGAGACTGCCAGAGGTCCGGACAACAGGCCCTCCGATTTGACACACTGAACTATCTGAGAAGTAGGTTGGTGAACCAGGAGAGGCAGTCATTAGAGAAACCAAGGCTGTTGAGTCTGCCGATAAGAATACGGTGACTGACAGAGTCGAAAGCCTTGGCCAGGTCGATGAAGACGGCTGCACAGTAAAGTCTTTATCGATGGCTGTTATGATATCATTTAGGACCTTGAGCGTGGCTGAGGTGCACCCGTGACTAGCTCGGAAACCAGATTGCACAGCGGAGAAGGTACGGCAGGATTCAAAATGGTCGGTGATCTGTTTGTTCACTTGGCTTTGGAAGACTTTAGAAAGGCAGGGCAGGATGGATATAGGTCTGTAACAGTTTGGGTCTAGAGTATCACCCCCTTTGAAGAGGGGGATGACCGCGGTCGCTTTCCAATCTTTAGGAATCTCAGACGATACGAAAGAGAGGTTGAACAGACTAGTAATAGGGGTTGCAACAATGGCGGCAGATAATTTTAGGAAGAGAGGGTCCAGATTGTCTAGCCCAGCTTATTTGTAGGGATCCAGATTTTGAAGCTCTTTCAGAACATCAGCTCATTTGCTCTGACTTTTACTGTCAACTGTGGGACCTTATATAGAGTCTTCTGAGCCTTTACAAATCAATTCCAATGAACTGAATTTACCACAGAAACATCTCAAGCACAATCAATGGAAACAGGATGCACCTGAGCTCAATTTCGAGTCTCATAGCAAAGGGTCTGAATCCTTAAGTTTTAAGGTTAAGTTTTTAAGTTAAGGTTTAAGGTTAAGTTTTTTTTTTTATAAATGTACAAACATTTCCAAAAAACAGTTTTTGTTTGTCATTATGGGGTATTGTGTGTAAATTGATTAGGGGAAAAAAAATGTTTAATCCATTTTAGAACAAGGCTGTAACGTAACAAAATGTCCAAAAAAGGAAGGGGTCTGAATACTTCCTGAATATACTGTATGGGAGGAAGTCTTATGCCTCTTCTTCCCCTTCTCTCACAGTGACTCCTGCATTTCTCTCTCTATCTCTCACTCTACACCCCACCCTCTCTCTGTCTCTCTCTTTCTACCTCTCTACCCTTCCCGTTTTCTATGTTCTCTCTGGGATGGCTGCTTTGCCAATCGTCTTCTGTTTGCATGTTGCTGCTGTGCGTCCTGTGACTAATCGAAGGTGACAACCAGAGCAGGCACTGCCAGCCAGTGCTCATAAACTTGAAATGACACACTTGAAAAGGGGATTTTCTGCCTCCCTGACAAGCCTTGTTGGTAACTACTCCAGAAAAGAAAGCTTAGTGTGTTGCTTTGCTAAATTGATATAAGAAAGTCCAGAAGAGGACTTAACATTCAATTCTGTTCAAAGAAAAAAGGTTACTTTTAAGTTTTAAATCTACAAGGGTACCAGTACTGACCTTAGGCTAGTAGATACAATTATGTGCAGTGACTAAGCTGGCTGTGTCCCATGGCCTATTGGGGAGACAAGAGATTGTTTCCTAACACAAAACCTGCAAAGTCATCCAAGAAATGAAGATTTCCACCATGTTTCTAAGATTCATTGAATGTATTTTTGTTACATTTCTATTCAAATCTAAGAGGCAACGCATATAATGCCGTCTTCATGTCAGTTGTAACTCACTATTTGTTAAACTTACTGTGTGCTGCACACTAACTATAGTATAACGGAAATACAGAGCTGTGAAGTACAAGCTAGTCAGAGCAAAGACTGAACATAAATGAATGCCTTCAGTTGTTTCCATGGCATCAAGACTTGACATTTACAGTATATGAGCTTTTAATAATTTCATATTGTTTTAATACCTGTAACTGTCATGTGTTTTTAATCTCTACCTATAGACTTCCGTTTGGTTGAGGTCTTAAAATCGCAACTTTTTCATAATGTAGTACATTTAGAATAAAGTGTTTTATGTCACACCAAGATATGCTGGGTAGTGGGTATATACTGAACCAGAAGAAGTTCAAGATTTGTGTTCCATAGTAAGAGGCCCTTTAGGATCTAACTAGACTGACTATCGGTATACGGCTGAGCTATATGTGTTGTACTGTGGGCTACTTACAGGCGGCAGGTAGCCTAGATGTTAAAAGCGTAGGGCCAGTGACCAACAGGCCTTGAACAAGGATAAGAGCGTCTGCTAAATTACTCAAATGTAAGTGTAAACTGAATTTATATGGCTGAAGTACAAATATATCATAACATTTAGGTGATTTAAGTGAAATTGAATCAACAAACTGACTTGATTCAACAATGTTGAAGTATAATGACTCAGTAGAGTAGATTCTTAGTCAAGAGATGTATAAATGTATTTCAACATTACTGAGATTGGCATATAGAATCTTTATAGAATTCAGTAGTTATTATGAATTGTGTGACTCATAAGACAGTCATCATTATGGAAGAATAATAGTGTAGTAATGGCTTCATCATGCTTTTTCACTTCATTGGCTCATAATCTTCCTTTACAGAGAACAGGAGGGAAAATGACTTTCAGAATGAAACCAAATGTTATTATAAATGTTTACTAAATAACAATAGCCAGAACGCTTCAATTATATCTCTACCCCCCTCCCCTCTCCCTCCCCCCAGCCTTTAGATAGGGAAACTTAGAATCGAAAGTCGTGATTGCATTCTTTCTGAGACAAACAGAAAATTGGATGTAATATTGCTTTCAAATGAGCTGGAAGGCTAATGACTTTGTGGTATTGAGGAAAGTCAGGGTTGGCGGTATGCTTGGTTGCATGCAAAGTAGTACTAGTGATGTGTTGGGACACAGAGAGTCAGAGAGACTATGGCGAGAAGTGCACAGTAAGAGTAAACAATAAAGCCTACCTCCCCTTCCACGGTTTGAATTCACTTGAAATATTTTTAAGACGCAGTGGCTTAAATGTCCACAATATACACTACATGACCAAAAGTAAGTGGACACCTGCTCGTCAAACAATAGTGTATATTTTAGTACCAATGAATTTGATAGTCTGAAGCAGCTTTGGAACTGGGTTGGCCATAGCATGGTTTACACCTACAGTGCAGCATGAAGCATTATGGAAAACTGTGCTGTAAAATAAGAGCTGTGGTAGCTCCTTGTCGATTTGGAAAGTACCCAGGCTCCTCAGCTAGAAACATCAAGAGCTAAATAAGAACTAAATACATGTGTATGACTGTAGGTTAGTGGTCAACTCCTAGTCCCCTCTATAGTTGGAGGCCTTCTTCATATCCACCTCGTATTTCTTTCAAATCCAGATTAATTCGTTTTCCAGAGGTAGATTAAAGCCCTGTCAAAACTGTATATGATTTCAGAATACACTGATTATTTCATATTCCATCTTGAAAGTGTTATGAATTATTCAAGGACACCCAAAAAACGGACAGCCGAAGTTATGTTCATTTGCAGTTCCTTTTATAAAGTTGGCACATAGCTGTATTTTCTTCCGGAGTTGTCTCTAACTGAAATGACACAGTGAGGATTGAGATGTTCATTGAGGTGGATTGCGAGGTGAGAAAGTGTAGGAGTGCTTGCTAATGTCCTGGAGAGATGGCCTGCTGTCTTTTTTTTTATCTCAAATGAACAGATCAGAGTTGTGCTGATGCAGTGCTGACGTACTAGCTGACTGACTGACTGACTGACTGACTAGCTGGGAGATATTCAGGCACGGCTGGATGTGATTTAAGTGATCTTGCAAATTCTGCTTGCATACAAATATTCCGTTCTGCCTGGTTTTTTTTGCAAGGTGTCTGTGGGTGATGTGCTGTGTGTGCCTATCTAAAAGCACAGGCTGAATTTTGGATCAGCCTATTTATTGCATACATACATTTGCATATTTCTTGATAAACTATGGATTGGAAGAGTGGCCTATGTTCCTTGCATGGCATTTTCTCAAAAATACTAAACCCTCATTATTTGCATGGTTTCCTCTCACGTAACCTTTGATGTTTTCAGTCGCTACCCAGAAATGACTTTAGAGCGCTACAGTGATTGAAGCTGATATTTGAAACAGTTTATCCTAGCCGCCCTACAGAGGAGCAATAGTTGTTTCGTATGCAGACAGGCACCACATTCCAATTGAGGCACCACACGGCGCTCTCTCAAATCCCTAATCCGTTTGGTTCATCACGACCGAGCAGGGATGTGCTCCTCATAACAAATATGTGATTAAAGGCCGCACAACATCTCAGAATTTTATTCCGGGTCACACCGTTGCAAACTTACAATTTTAATTACAGCCAGTCACTTTACCATTCTCCCAGTTGTCAACGGCATGTACGTTATCGTTTTGTTTACATAACCACTGTGATTGTAGCTAGTACGTCTTCATTCCCCTTGGAAGCTTATCTCGCCGTTTGTTTTCTGGTAAGTCTATCTGCAGGCTATTGTTCCTTTGACGCTACTGTGCTTTGTGCATATCTACATGGAGATGTGCTCTACAGTCTCGACAGAAGTCATTGTGTATTTCACCCTGCATCCCCATGTGTCCAGCCTGAGACGCCTAGACAGATCTATTTATTTTCTAACCTGTGACAACCTTTACACAAAACCTCTCTGGTATAGGATGAGCATACCTCTCCTTTACAAATGAGGGAATATAAGATATTCTGACAATTCTGTCAATGATCAAATAGGAACAGGGAACCTGTACATTTTAATTTATTATACACGCATTAATTACATCGTGTCAGTGTAAAAAGTATTCAATAAAAGCGGGCTCTTTTTAAAGTACTAGATTGGCTCAACTCAAGAGCATGATGAAGTCCTCTTGAGTGGGACTGATTGCATTTCTCTTCCTCCTCTCTCTCTATATATTTCTCTCTCTGATTGATACATCAATGGTCTGAGACAGCTTTGTAATATGAATGTTTGCCCTGTGAAACTGCTAGCCCCATCCAACTCCTCCACCATTAAAGGCTGCATGGCTTCATATCCATCCCTATGTTTTTACAATACTTGTTTCCCTTTGAAGGCTGTAAAGGATCACTGTGACATTTTTTAAAAATCCCCTCTTGCGAAGCTGCGTGCCACACAGACACACATTCTTCTTTAAGGGTTCAATAAAAAATCTATATTTTTTTAGTGTTTGCACCAGGGTGAGCTCCGATAGGAGGACAAAAAGGTAATGAGTTATGCGGTCCGGGTGGACATTTAGTGCCTTGACTGCACTTTTTATAGGCAAGCCTTTAAAAAGTATCGCTGGCTGCTGAAGGCTCTGTGGAGCTCAATCCCGCTTCACCTTTCCTATGATGTCACCCTGTGGGATTTATGACACGTTACTTTGTTTAATAGGCCCCAGCGGGGTCTTTGCTTTACCCCATATCTCCATTTGACCTTGGCTGGGCTGACACAGAAGGGGAGCAGGAACAATGAATAGGTAAATAGGTGTGCAATCGGGGGGAGCCAAGGGTGTGTTGTCAACCAACTTTTATTACATTTTTTATGGTACTTAAAAAAAAAAAATTGGGTGAGTGATTGAATTGTGGTATTAAGCTTGTATTTTCACCTACACAACCAATGAAAAGCATTTTCAGCCCTGCTTGGTCATTGCATGTGTAAAGGCAACCTTCTCCTTGTGGATATTCTGTCAGCAGCACATCCTATGTGAGTTTCTCTCCAGCTCACCATGGTTTCCCCAGTTGGCTTGCATGCATTACCTATTCAGCCCTAAAGCGCAATCGATTTCCTCTCCATCTCATATGTGGGTGAATGTTTATGCTCCTCGTACCGTTAGATAGCACTGTCACTCAGTCCATTTTTCTGTTTCAACCCTTCTTTCTCTCACCAGCTCTCTACATCAGTCTCTATTCTCCAGCTATATTTCTCTCTTGCGTCATCCCTCCATCTCTTTCTTTCTCCCCTCTCTATCCACAACTCTCTGGTTAGATTGATGTTTTAGTGCAGCAGAGGTCATTTTCCTACAGTTTCATTGTTGCTCTGTTCCCCATATTTCTTACTTCTCTGTCCCCATCATTTTTCTTTGCTTTTTACCACTCGGTCCCCATCATTTTTCTTTGCTTTTTACCACTCGGTCCCCATCATTTTTCTTTGTTTTTTACCACTCGGTCCCCAAATCTTTCATTTCTTTTTACCACTCTGTCCCCATCATCATTCTTTGTTTTTTACCACTCGGTCCCCAAATCTTTCATTTCTTTTTACCACTCTGTCCCCATCATCATTCTTTGTTTTTTTCCTCTCTGTCCCCATATCATTCTTTGCTTATTACCAGCTTTTTACTGGTAATAAGCATATTCAATATTTTTCTTCCATCCAAAATTGTGTGTGAATCATAATAATACAAAGTTAAATTATAATTGTAATGATGTCAGAATGTAACTTAAATGTGTTACTTCTGATTAGTCGTCCAGAAGGCTCTGAAAACAACTTAGCTGTGCAACTAATGAAAAGTGATTTCACAGGGTGACTAAATTTCAAGGATGTGCGAGCAGAGATTCAGTCATTTATGTCCGAGTATCATTTCAAATGATCCAAAGCCAAGTCTGTGGTTCCTCACCTGAGTGCTTATAGATTTCTCTCCCCCAGCTGTGTGAAATAGACAAAGTGACACTAACAGAAAAAGGCTTGATATCTACAGACAGACAAATGGACAGTCCTCAACAAAGTTGTTTAATTATTGAAGGATTAGTGGGAAATATTGAAATCCAAATATGTGAGGATGGGGGATGTTCTAAACTGAAATCTTAATTAATAAAAGCAGAGGCTTCGGATCTATACAGTAGGTGTCCACCCAAACCCACCCTGTCCGCAGGGTTGCGATGTCCACCGTTTTATTTCAAAATTTGGCTACATTGAAAACAATGTGGCAGATGAAAATGTTTTGGTTTTTGGGCTATTTCAAAGTTGCATTGTGGCCAACATCGTATTTCTCTTAAGAAAATGAAACTGACATTACATGTGGAGAATGATACATTTGCCTGTGTTGGCCTTTAAGTAGCCTACTAATTTATATGGCATTGTAGGTTACCATTTTATACAATAAGTATGTTGAAATGAAGATATCACTGGAGTCATTACAATTCAATTGGTGTCACTTGTGTAACTTACAGTACCTGGAGCTGGCAAACGGATTTAATAAATAGCCTATATCTTCAGTTTATTGTTGTTGTAGCCTTCTGTTATGCAATTATTAATGGGCATGCAGTTGTGGAAAAAGTATTCAATTGTCATACTTGAGTAAAAGTTAAGGGGGGAAAGGGGGATGCGTAGTCAGTTGTCCAACTGAATGTATTCAACTGAAATGTGTCTTCCGCATTTAACCCAACTCCTCTGAATCAGAGCGGTGCGGGGGGCTGCCTTAATCGACATCCATGTCTTTGGCGCCCGGGGAACATTGGGTGAACTGCCTTGCCCAGGGGCAGAATGACAGATTTTTACCTTGTCAGCTCTGGGATTCGATCCAGCAACCTTCCGGTTATTGGCCCAACGCTCTAACCACTGGGAAACCTTAATAGAAAATGACTCAAGTAAAAGTGAAAGCCACATAGTAAAATAATACTTGAGTAAGTCTTAAAGTATTTGGTTTTATATATACTTAAGTATCAAATGTAATAGTATCAAACCATTTCAAATTCCTTATATTATTATTATTATTATTTTGTCGGGCACACTCCAACACTCAGACAAAATTTAGAAACAAAGCATTTGTGTTTAGTGAGTCTGCCAGATCAGAGGCAGTAGGGAAAACCAGGAATGTTCTCTTGATTTGGCATGGGTCCCCAGATCCTCAAGAAGTTCCACAGCTGCACCATCAAGAGCATCCTGACCGGTTGCATCACCGCCTGGTATGGCAACTGCTCGGCATCTGACCGTAAGGCGCTACAGAGGGTAGTGTGTACGGCCCAGTACATCACTGGGGCCGAGCTTCCTGCCACCCAGGACCTATATACTAGATGGTGTCAGAGGAAATCCCCAAAAATTGTCAAAGACTCCAGTCACCCAAGTCATAGACTGTTCTCTCTGCTACCACACGGAAAGTGGTACCGGAGCGCCAAGCCTTAACAGCTTCTACCCCCAAGCCATAAGACTGCTGAACAATTAAACAAATGGCCACCCAGACTATTTATTGACTGCGTATGTGACAAATACCGTTTGATTTGATTTGATGTGTGTGAACTTGACCATTTTCCTGTGAAAATGTAACGAGTACTCTTGGGTGCCAGGGAAAATGTATGGAATGTAGTGGAATAAAAGTAAAAATTTTCAAAAAAATATAAATAGTCAAGTAAATTAGAGATACCCCAAAGAACTACTTAAGTAGTACTTTAAGAAAAACAATAGAGGACAAAAGACTTAAACAAAATCATTGGATGACTGCTTTTCCCTCTAACTGCACCTGCAATATCAAACTGTAACCAGTGCCTGCAACCTGGATCAGGTTATCAGTCAACCTACCAGGGTAGTTACAAATAGCACAGGACTGAAATCCTCAACATTTATTGCTCACATCTTTACTAACGCTGCAGATATTTGCTTTAAAGCAGTATCCAAATCCATAGGATTTAGTGATCACAATATCGTAGCCATATCTAGGAAAACCAAAGTTCCAAAGGCTGGGCCTCATATAGTGTATAAGAGGCCATACAATAAGTTTTGTAGTGATTCATATGTTAAGAAATCATGTGACTAAACTAAATAAAAAGAAAAAAACTATACTATGAAACAAAGATAAATGATATAAAAAAATGATAGTAAAAAGCTTTGGGGCACCTTAAATTACATTTTGGGAAAATTCATTGAATCAGGTGGCTCATTCATCACAAAGCCCACTGATATTGCAAAGTACTTAAATTACTTTTTCATTGGCAAGATAAGCAAATTTAGGGATGACATTACAGCAGCAAACGCTAACACTAAACATCCAAGTATATTGGACCAAATTATGAAAGACAAGAAATGTACTTTTGAATTTTGTAAAGTCTTTGTGGAAGAGGTGAAAAAATTATTGTTGTCTATAAACAATGACAAGCCACCGGGGTCTGACAATCTGGATGGAAAATTCCTGAGGATTATTGCAGACGATAATGCCACTTCTATTTGCCACATCTTCAATTTAAGCCTACTAGAGAGTGTGTGCCCTCAGAACTGGAGGGAAGCTAAAGTCATTCCGCGACCCAAGAATAGTAAAGACCCCTTTACTGGCTCAAATAGCTGACCAATCAGCCTGTTACCAACCCTTAGTAAACTTCTAAAAAAAATGGTGTTTGACCAGCTACTTGCTATTTTACAGTAAACAAATTGACAACAGATTTTCCGCATGCTTATAGGGAAGGACACTAAACAAGCACAGTACTTACACAAATGACTGATGATTGGCTGAGAGAAATTGATGATAAAATGATTGTGGGGGCTGTCTTGTTAGACTTCAATGGAAACCTCTCAAACATAATCCAGATAGAATCAGGAATTCTCCAGGGTAGCTGTTTAGGCCCCTTGCTTTTGTCCATTTTCACTAACGACATGACTTTGAGTAAAGCCAGAGTGTCTATGTAAGTGGATGACTCAACACTATACACATCAGCTACTACAGTGACTAAAATGACTGCAACACTCAAAAAAGAGCTGATGTTAGTTTCAGAGTGGGTGGCAAGGAATAAGTTAGCCCTAAATATTTCTGAAACTAAAAGCATTGTATTTGGAACAAAGCACTCACTAAACCCTAAACCTCAGCTAAGACTTCTAATAAATAATGCGGAAATTGAGCAAGTTGGGATGAATAAACTGCTTGGCGCAACCCTAGATTGTAAACTGTCATGGTCAAAACATATTAATGCAGTAGTAGCTAAGATGGGGAGAAGTCTGTCAATAATAAAGTTATGCTCTGCCTTCTTAACAACATGTTACGGATACAAGTATCCTGTGTGTATCCTGTGAGTGTTTCTTTTCTCTCCTTCTCCCCTCACAGGTGAAAATCATCACTCCCCAATCAGTCACCAATCAATCATCAATCAGAAGACACACCTCCTCCTGTTTCCTACCCAATCACAGTTCCTTTCCCTTGGTTTAAAAACCCTGTCAGTTGTTTGCTCTAGAGCTCAATATCTCTGTAAATGCCATGTCTGTAGATCTCTCTGGTGCACTCGCTTTATGTATTGAGCTATCTTTTGTTTGAGCACCTCCTTATCACTTTGTCCTCACCTGTGAGTATAGTTTTTGGTTATGGTGTTTGTTTGTTTGCTGGTGGGAAAAGGGGGAAACAAGACAAGTCGCCCATGGGCATACACTACCCGTAGGTAAACTTTGTTAAATACACTAGTTAGAACTGGGCGGACCACCCACTGTATTTTTGGTTAGTTAGTTAGCTGTTAAAGTAGGCTAGTCTAGCCTAGGGGTGTTTTTGAATACTTATTGTTTCTTTCCTTGGGTCCAGCTCAGCCCCTTTTCCTGCTCCCCCCATTACCGTGTGTTTATTAATAAACCCTGAGTTTGACGGTAGATTTCAGTTGTCGTGGTTATTTCGTTCACACTTTTACTTTGCCACTATTATAAATTGCATGAGTTATGTTACGGGTCTCATTACCATCCCCCCTAGACTGTCGGGCCAAAAGGGATTCGTAACACAACACTATCAACAAGGCAGGTCCTACAGGCCCTAGTTGTCACAACTTGACTACTGTTCAGTCGTGTGGTCAGGTGCCACAAAAAAAAGGACTTAGGAAAATTGCAATTGGCTCAGAACAGGGCAGCATGGCTGTCCCTTGGATGTACACAGAGCGCTAATATTCATAATATGCATGTCAATCTCTCCTGGCTGAAAGTGGAGGAGAAATTGACGTCATCACTACTTTTATTAATGACATGTTGAATGCACCGAGCTGCCTGTCTAAACTACAGGCACACAGCTCGGATACACATGCATACCCCACAAGACATGCCACAAGAAGTCACTTCAGTTCCCAAGTGCAGAACAGACTATTGGAGGCACACAGTACTACATAGAGCCATGATTACATGGAACTCTATTCCACATCAAGTAACTGACGCAAGCAGTAAAATTAGATTTAAATAACAGATTAAAAAAACAGCGGAGACTGAAGCAACACAAACATTGGCACAGACACAAGCATATACACACGGCAGGTAGCCTAGTGGTTAGGAGTTAGAGCGTTAGACTAGTAACCGAAAGATTGCAAGATCTAATCCCAGAGCTGACAAGGTAAAAATCTGTCGTTCTACCCCTGAACAAGGCAGTTAACTCACCTTTCCTAGGCCGTCAATGAAAATAAGAATTTGTTCTTAACCTCTTGAAACTAGGGGGCACTATTTTCATTTTTGGAAAAATAATGTCCCAAAGTAAACGGGCTATTTTTCAGGACCAGATAATAGAATATGCATATAATTGACAGCTTAGGATAGAAAACACTCAAGTTTCCAAAACTGTAAAAATATTGTTTGAGTATAACAGAACTGATATTGCAGACGAAAGCCTGAGAAAAATCCAATCAGGATGTGACTTTATTTAGAAACCTCTGCGTCCCTATTGAGCAGTGAAAGGGATATCAACCAGATTCCTTTTTCTATGGCTTCCCTAATGTGTCTAGTGTCACAAGACACAGTTTCAGGCTTTTATTTTGAAAAATGAGCGTGAGCGACAACATTGCGTCAGTGGTCAGCTGGTGGCTCTCAGTGATATGTGCGTAATAAACAAATGCGGCCAATGTTTCTCTCGCTCCTATTAAGGAGCCAACTGACCCGGTTGATATATTATCGAATAGATATTTGAAAAACACCTTGAGGATTGATTATAAAAAAACGTTTGCCATGTTTCTGTCGATATTATGGATCTAATTTGGAATATTTTTCGGCATTGTCGTGACCGCAGTTTCCGGTGGATTTCTCAACCAAACGTGAAGAACAAACAGAGGTATTTTGGCTATAAAAATAATCTTTATGGAACAAAATGAACATTTGCTGTTTAACTGGGTGTCTCGTCAGTGAAAACATCCGAAGATCATCAAAGGTAAACGGTTCATTTGATTGCTTTTCTGATTTTCGTGACCAAGCCTCCTGCTGCTAACTGGACATAATGCTATGCTAGGCTACTTACACAAATGCTTGTCTTGCTTTGGCTGTAAAGCATAATTTCAAAATCTGAGATGACAGGATAATTAACAAAAGGCTAAGCTGTGTTCCACTATATTTCACTTGGGATTTCACGAATATCAATATTTTTTGTAATATTCATTGAATGTTGCACTATGCTATTCAGTGGTTGTTGATGACAATTGTCCTGTTAACGCTATTGCAGCCATAACAAGTTACGAGTGTGCTCCTAATGTCAGCTCGAGGAATCAGCCCAGAACTACATGGGAGGATCTTGTCAATGATCTCAAGGCAGCTGGGACCATAGTCACCAAGAAAACTATTGGTAACACACTACGCCGTGAAGGACTGAAATCCTGCAGCGCCCGCAAGGTCCCCCTGCTCAAGAAAGCACACATACATGCCCGTCTGAAGTTTGCCAATGAACATCTGAATGATTCAGAGGACAACTGGGTGAAAGTGTTGTGGTCAGATGAGACCAAAATGGAGCTCTTTGGCATCAACTCAACTCGCCGTGTTTGGAGGAGGAGGAATGCTGCCTAAGACTCCAAGAACACCATCCCCACCGTCAAACATGGATGTGGAAACATTATGCTTTGGGGGTGTTTTTCTGCTAAGGGGACAGGACAACTTCACCACATCAAAAGGGACGATGGACGGGGCCATGTACCGTCAAACCTTGGGTGAGAACCTCCTTCCCTCAGCCAGCGCATTGAAAATGGGTCGTGGATGGGTATTCCAGCATGACAATGACCCAAAACTCACGGCCAAGGCAACAAAGGAGTGGCTCAAGAAGAAGCACATTAAGGTCCTGGTGTGGCCTAGCCGGACTCCAGACCTTAATCCCATAGGAAATCTGTGGAGGGAGCTGAAGGTTCGAGTTGCCAAACATCAGCCTCGAAACCTTAATGACTTGGAAAAAAGATCTGCAAATAGGAGTGGGACAAAATCCCTCCTGAGATGTGTGCAAACCTGGTGGCCAACTACAAGAAACATCTGACCTCTGTGATTGCCAACAAGGGTTTTGCCCTTGCTCACTAACCTTTTGAAAATCTTCATCAGATGACAGTAATATGACATATTACACAGTACATATTTTTTTTTTTCAATAATATGCCATTTATATCCATAAATGTCCATTTACAGTGAGTTCACCTTCAGAAATTACTCAAAAATGCCCGCAGGAAATCTATGTAGCGCGGCAAGATAACGTAAATAGACATCATAAACTTTGACTAAATATACATGTTCTACATATAGTTAGAAAGATACACTGCTTCTTTATGCAACCGCTGTGTTAGATTTATTTTTAACGTTACAGAAATCGCACACTATTCCATATGCTGAGACAGCGCTCAGTTCCAAGCTACATTTCCACGTAATGTTGGAGTCAACAGAAACACAGATTTAAGCATAAATATTCCCTTACCTTCGATGGTCTTCGTTCAGAATGTTCTGGAAGGCTTCATACTTACCCAATACATTGTTTGGTTTCAAGTCTTGCGTCTTTGTATTAGCTACTGCTAATAACATCAGCTGAAATGCACCCAAAACGTCCTCTGGTCCGGAAAAGTTGCGCATCAAAATGACATATTATATGTCGACTAAACAGGTCAAACTAAGTGCAGAAGCAAGCTTTATGATGTTTTAGACACGCAAAACAAACTTCAATTCAATCGGCCATCGTCTGCTCTTCTCTTGAGTGCTGGAACAAAGGAATGGCTGGGACCAATTCGCGCCCATACGCACAGCCTATTCTCTCGTGGCACGCACTAATTTCACTCCCATAGGGTCAATTCTCGCGGGATTTGAACGATTCAAAGCTCTAATGAAAGAGGACATCTAGCGGAAGAGATAGAAAGTGTCCCCAGAATCATAACTGGTTGGGAAGGGTGGGGGCCATGACGTCAAAGTTGCTCCAACTTTCATGGCCACAAAAACTAGTTTGGAAGAATGCCTGCCCTGTGAGTTCTGCTATACTTACAGACATAATTCCAACGGTTTTAGAATCTTTAGAGTGTTTTCTATCCAATAATAATTTTTATTTGCATATATTAGCAATTTTTGACAGATTTTTTTTCCAGTTTACTAGGGGTACCCAATCTCTCCAAAGGGGGCGTATGTCTGCCATATCCTTAACAGGTTTTAATAAACAATCTAAAAGATGAATAACAATGGATCAAAGGGTACAGAAAATGTGCAAACAGGCAGTTAAAATAAATTAAATAGAACTGTGAAATTGATGTGTACATATGAGAGGGATACAATGTTGAGTGCAAGAAGATGTAGAGTGCATATTTAATAAAAATACAAAAATATATATGTTGGCATTATATCGCAAGCCACAATCGGGCCAGATTTTGACCTGCCATAATGATTAAAGAATAATTTGTCATATTTGTCCCACTGTTGGCCCACATAGGACCGGCCGCTGCCAGGGCAAAGCCAGCAGTGCCAAAAAGTTGCTGCAAGTGGTTTCGGTAATGTCTGCTATCTGGGTAATGTAGGCTGAATTATAGAACAGCTATTTCCATGTTAAAATGTTATGGGGTGTATTTTCTCCATTGTTTTTATGGTAGGCTAATCATTTAGACCAACGTTATGATCAAATAGACACAGTGGCCTACTTGACCACTGTCAAAACTGTAAATTAAAGTTATTAATTAAGTTATTTCCATATATTTGCACAGTGGCAATTTTTTTTTAGGGAACGTTGCTGCTCATCTACCGCAGACACAACAACCAACAACTAAACAACCTTTGATCTAGTGATCATCCTTGAACCTCAAAGTATTGCCGATAATGACTGTGTGTGCAGGTGTGTCTGTGCACACCATACAATCAAAACTGACCCAGGGATTATGACATGTTTGTAAATATGAAACCTGGCCACTTAACATTTGGTGGAAACATGTCAGGGTCACAACCTTGTGTTTAAACCCAAACACAGGGTCACAAGGTCAGTGTCTATTCCTGTGACTGCTCCTCTGCCCAGATGGTATCAGTGCCATGTAGAGTGCAAATGGATTAGCGCCCAATATAGGTCATTATAGCTGCACCACTGCTAAAGCTAATCTGTCTGTCTGCAGGGCAGCGGGTCCTTGGGATTGATCACCTGAGTGTCTTAACTCCCGACACTCATCTGTGCTAATGGTGTTGTCACAGCACTGCCGTTTTTATGGCTGTGCGCATTTGGAGCAGTCCATAATTGGGGCGGCAGGTAGACTAGTGTTTAGAGTGTTGGGCTAGTAACCAAAAGGTTGCTGGATTGAATCCCTAAACTGACAAGGTCCAAATCCATCATTCTGCCCCTGAGCAAGGCAGTTAACCCACTGTTCCTCAGGTGCCAAAGATGTTGATTAAGTCAGCCCCCTCTGATTGAGGGTTAAATGTGGAGGACACAGTTCAGTTGAAGGCATTCTGTTGTATATCTTTTTTTAATTTTATTTTTATTTCACCTTTATTTAACTAGGTAGGTTAGTTGAGAACAAGTTATCATTTACAACTGCGACCTGGCTAAGATAAAGCATAGCAGTGTGAACAGACAACACAAATGGAGTAAACAATTAACAAGTCAATAACACAGTAGAAAAAAAAGAGTCTATATACATTGTGTGCAAAAGGCATGAGGAGGTAGGCGAATAATTACAATTTTGCAGATTAACACTGGAGTGATAAATGATCAGATGGTCATGTACAGGTAGAGATACTGATGTGCAAAAGAGCAGAAAAGTAAATAAAAGATAAACAGTATGGGGATGAGGTAGGTAAAATTGGGTGGGCTATTTACCGATAGACTATGTACAGCTGCAGCGATCGGTTAGCTGCTCAGATAGCAGATGTTTGAAGTTGGTGAGGGAGATAAAAGTCTCCAACTTCAGCGATTTTTGCAATTCGTTCCAGTCACAGGCAGCAGAGAACTGGAACGAAAGGCGGCCAAATGAGGTGTTGGCTTTAGGGATGATCAGTGAGATACACCTGCTGGAGCGCGTGCTACTGGTGGGTGTTGCCATCGTGACCAGTGAACTGAGATAAGGCAGAGCTTTACCTAGCATGGACTTGTAGATGACCTGGAGCCAGTGGGTCTGGCGACGAATATGTAGCGAGGACCAGCCGACTAGAGCATACAGGTCGCAGTGGTGGGTGGTGTAAGGTGCTTTAGTAACAAAACGGATGGCACTGTGATAAACTGCATCCAGTTTGCTGAGTAGAGTATTGGAAGCTATTTTGTAGATGACATCGCCGAAGTCGAGGATCGGTAGGATGGTCAGTTTTACTAGGGTAAGTTTGGCGGCGTGAGTGAAGGAGGCTTTGTTGCGGAATAGAAAGCTGACTCTAGATTTGATTTTAGATTGGAGATGTTTGATATGAGTCTGGAAGGAGAGTTTACAGTCTAGCCAAACACCTAGGTACTTATAGATGTCCACATATTCTAGGTCGGAACCATCCAGGGTGGTGATGCTAGTCGGGCGTGCAGGTGCAGGCAGCGAACGGTTGAAAAGGTCTTTCCCTTATTCAGAAGTTTTACAATACCTACATAAAATGGGAAACCTCATCTAATGCTGAACCTTTTAGAAAATGTATTTTTACTTCATGGAAATCGAAGAAGTGGATGTTATTACAGTAGGTCTTCTAGCCTGTTAAATGCTTGCAGACATAGACAATACGCGGCCATGCTGATATGAGGCATGCAGGTATCATCATTACACGATATGGCAGTTAATTAAAGTTTATATGAATACTCATGGGTAGATTATGATATTCAGCCACGCATGTGGCGAGTTCTGTGACCTATATTACTATCATTTGAGATGGCTTTCTGAAAAGCTGTGGACATTTCAGTAAAACTGATATCATGTTAATGTATTTCACCTTTTGATTTAGACATTCCTTTCTCCTATTCATCCTAAACCCTTCCAGACCTCTGAGTCTTGTTTATCTGAGCCCTCATGCGGTGGGAAAATAGCTTTATTTAATTACTGAGCAAATACCGAGACGTTGTATCTCTGACTTCTTGCCTGGCGGGAGCTCCTGCTAGGGGTCCTTTATGCTAACTCGCTTCAAGGCATAATCACCCAAGTGAGCCTGTTGTTCAGTCCTCTATTAGGCCAGTCTCTGTGTACCAGGGTTATTGACAACCTTTGTCCTTTCTGATTGGCCAATCTATTACTGGTATCCCTTGTGGGGTAATCTTGAACAACATTATTAAATATGTTCCCAGTGATCATTGATATGATTTACACGATCACAGTAAATGGACCAATGTTGAGTCGCTTAATTGAAGCAGCCCTCATTGAAAATAAGCATACACATTTTCTAATCCGTTAATCAGATTCTGTAAATATCCTGAACTGTAGCAATTAAAAAGTAATTAACCCCTAACTCAATCAATTCTTATCAACTGACAGTAGTAATGTTAGGTCTGTATTCCACTACTAAAATGTCTTGTTGACTGATTGACAGGGAACTAAGTGCTGTATTCCTACCTCTGGATCATCTTAGCGTGGCTGTATCACTATAATTTGGGATGGCCTTAAAATGCCACTCACGCATGTGGAGTTTCTCACATCTCAGCTCCCGGTACCTCTCAACACTCCTTTCTGCTGTACCCCTTCAGAGGAACTCTCTTTCTCTCTCCACTCTGCCTGTATACCTTCAGAGGAACTCTCTCTCTCTCTCCACTCTGCCTTTCTCCCTTCAGAAGAACTCCCTCTCCACTCCGCCTTTCTCCCTTCAGAGGAACTCTCTCTCTCTCCACTCTGCCTGTATCCCTTCAGAGGAACTCTCTCTCTCCACTCTGCCTGTATCCCTTCAGAGGAACTCTCTCTCTCTCTCTCTCCACTCTGCCTGTATCCCTTCAGAGGAACTCTCTCTCTCTCTCCACTCCGCCTGTGTACCTTCAGAGGAACTCTCTCTCTCCACTCTGCCCATTTCTTCTTGCCTCAGTTTCTTTCTAGCATGGAAACGCTGAGGTCTCAGTAGTAAACAGATGAGACGGGGCGTGTAAACACAGAGTGCTAAGCACTAGAAAACTGCAGATAAAAGCAGTGACCTAAATGGAGAGAAACTCCCTGTTGAGAAATAAATAACTGGCAAGTGTCAGAGTAATTCTTCTTCGCATGGACGTCATTGTCAATACAGATTCAGACTCCTGGGATCTGCGTCAAGCACTGAGTTAAGTCCCTTGAAGGCAAACTGATCCTCAGACTTCTGGATTAAGAGAAAATGCTCAAAACTATTCCAAGTACTTTAAAATAACAATATGAGATATGTCTGATAAATGCATTTGTTTGTAGGGGTCACTTATGGGTTTAAATTCTGTACAAATCTTTGCACGAATCCTTGCTAATCAAAATACAGTAGCGTACAATAAGAGACTGAATCAATGTCATTTTCAAGGTTCTATCTGTGGTTGAACATTGACAAACCCACAGGAAGAAAAATAAAATGTTCCGGTCCTCAGTATATGTAGTACCAACATGTCATTGCTATGTATTTTTGTCTTTTGAATTAGGTTTGTTTTGTCAACCCTTTCACAGTCTAATGATGAAGAAGCGCTGAATACGTTCTTGTTGTCTTGTCCAATCAGTTTCACCTATCACAGATACAAGTGCAACCATTTGTATCTACTTAACTAGTCCAAAACTATGCCTAATAGCTGAAGACATTTTAATGTGTTCTTGGCCTCTTTGTTGCTATGTCTTAAATTCTCCTCCATTGCAATCCCCACAGTCTTGAAAATTGTAATGAAGACTTTCATTAGCTTCCTCAGAATGTTGATGTAGCATACGCACAAGCCCACACATTATCCTCTTTGGCTGACAAAACTTCCATTTTACCTCAGAAAAATAAATACATTTCTAAATACCATATAGTGTACACTGTCTACTGTATTTTAATATTAAAACGTTGTTTTGTATTAAATGTCACAGAAGACCTACACATCAAAGGGCATATTTTATACCTCCTGGTTGTGTATTGTTCTATGGGTAGAGTTTCTGCTACAATATAAATTAACCTGTAGCCTTTCCCGCATAATGGGATCAGCAACCTGCTACTTTCATCCTGAAGAGAAAGCGCTTTGTCGCACAGAACCTCTGGAAGAACAATTACATGCTCTCAGACATGCCAAGTTCCATGTTCCTGTCAGGGACGGCAGCCAGATGTGGACAAACTGTCCCGTGTGGTGCTACAGCTGCCAACTCTATAATAGAGAAGAGCTGCATGGGATCACATATATAACAGAGTGGATCTGCATGGGATCACATATATAACAGAGTGGATCTGCATGGGATCACATATATAACAGAGTGGATCTGCATGGGATCACATATATAACAGAGTGGATCTGCATGGGATCACACAGCCAGCCAAGGAAAAGGAACTGTGTCCAATTACAAATCCCCCCTCCCCCTATGTGTACAAAATGTGTCTATCTAAGCGCTATAGAATCAGAGAGTAGGACTCTGGAGGAGAAGGGCTTTGAGTGGGTGGACAGCAAAGACTCTCCGTGCTATTGGCGTCTCACGTCACTGTGTCATCTGTTTCTGCACTCAGCCATGGTTGTGTTCATTATGCCTGCCCACATACAGCTGACAGAAGACACTGGATTGATTACCTTTGCCACAGCCAGGCTTCATCGTTTGCTGTTTTACTGTACATAACGGAAATACAAGGTAGAGAAAATCCTATAAAGCAATGGTCTTCAGTCTTCAGCATGGTAAAATAGAGAGACATTGGTCTGCCAGCACAACAAAACATATAGGTCATAATTCACAAAAGAGTAGAGCACACACAATGAAGAATTTGTTTAATTAAATAACTACTCATAGCCTAATAAAGCATTAGAGTTGGCAGCCATGTGTGCTTGAAAAGAGAGATTGACCTTCATATAGCATTTTTCACTTTCATTATCATAGTCACGTCACCTAATTAGCAATCAGTCAAGTTTGGCCTGGGGGAAAAAAACAAGTTTGATTTTCAGACGTTGGCCTCTGTAAACAGGGTTGTCCCTTTGTTATGATTGTTTTTTAGAAAGCTGGGCCATACTTACGGTACTCATTCCCTCTCCAGTGATGCATTTTTACAGCTTGGCACATCACAACAGTCCCCTGTTTTTCAAAAGACACATGAATCCCCTAGGGGGTTGGCTAGGGGTGTTGGAGAGGATGCCAGTTCATTGGGCCAGGCTGGCACTGTCGAACATGAAACAGTGTAATAAAAACCCATCTGTTGGAAGACTGAAGCTGAGCCAACGGAACAGAGCCTGTGTGCTTGAGGATTTGGCTGACAGCACTTTAAAGACTCCTCTCTTAACCTATCTTCTATCCAAGGGTGGCCAACTTTCTGTTATTTTGAAGGGATTTTAGGTGAGGGGTGATATTTATTTGTGTGTGTGCGCATGCGTGCGTATCAGAGATGGGGTCAAGTTAATTTAGGAAATAAACTGAAATTCCAATTCCAGATTTGAAAATATTGCATTAACTTTCAATGAATTCTCAAAACTGAAAAGGAGAAGCTATTTATTTCAAACCTTTTTGAATTTGTTCTAATCACTTCCTGAATTGAGTGACATTAATTAGAACTAACCCTTGTGTGTGTGTGTGTGGGTGTGTGTGTGTCAACCGCGCAACTGCGGAAGGATGGGGGCCTATAACTCACTACGGTTAACAATCCAAATTGATTGGCTCTAAAATCATACTGCATTCATACTTAGAGGCCACTATTCATACTGTGTTGGATCTCCCATTGTGGATGCTAGAAAACGGACATGGAATTCCAGGAACAAATGCATGATTCGACTTTGTATTTACAGTGCCTTGCGAAAGTATTTGGCCCCCTTGAACTTTGCGACCTTTTGCCACATTTCAGGCTTCAAACATAAAGATATAAAACTGTATTTTTTTGTGAAGAATCAACAACAAGTGGGACACAATCATGAAGTGGAGCGACATTTATTGGATATTTCAAACTTTTTTAACAAATCAAAAATTATTCAGCCCCTTTACTTTCAGTGCAGCAAACTCTCTCCAGAAGTTCAGTGAGGATCTCTGAATGATCCAATGTTGACCTAAATGACTAATGATGATAAATACAATCCACCTGTGTGTAATCAAGTCTCCATATAAATGCACCTGCACTGTGACAGTCTCAGAGGTCCGTTAAAAGCGCAGAGAGCATCATGAAGAACAAGGAACACACCAGGCAAGTCCGAGATACTGTTGTGAAGAAGTTTAAAGCCGGATTTGAATACAAAAATATTTCCCAAGCTTTAAACATTCCAAGGAGCACTGTGCAAGCGATAATATTGAAATGGAAGGAGTATCAGACCACTGCAAATCTACCAAGACCTGGCCGTCCCTCTAAACTTTCAGCTCATACAAGGAGAAGACTGATCAGAGATGCAGCCAAGAGGCCCATGATCACTCTGGATGAACTGCAGAGATCTACAGCTGAGGTGGGAGACTCTGTCCATAGGACAACAATCAGTCGTATATTGCACAAATCTGGCCTTTATGGAAGAGTGGCAAGAAGAAAGCCATTTCTTAAAGATATCCATAAAAAGTGTCGTTTAAAGTTTGCCACAAGCCACCTGGGAGACACACCAAACATGTGGAAGAAGGTGCTCTGGTCAGATGAAACCAAAATTGAACTTTTTGGCAACAATGCAAAATGTTATGTTTGGCGTAAAAGCAACACAGCTCATCACCCTGAACACACCATCCCCACTGTCAAACATGGTGGTGGCAGCATCATGGTTTGGGCCTGCTTTTCTTCAGCAGGGACAGGGAAGATGGTTCAAATTCATGGGAAGATGGATGGAGCCAAATACAGGACCATTCTGGAAGAAAACCTGATGGAGTCTGCAAAAGACCTGAGACTGGGAGATTTGTCTTCCAATAAGACAATGATCCAAAACATAAAGCAAAATCTACAATGGAATGGTTCAAAAATAAACATATCCAGGTGTTAGAATGGCCAAGTCAAAGTCCAGACCTTAATCCAATCGAGAATCTGTGGAAAGAACTGAAAACTGCTGTTCACAAATGCTCTCCATCCAACCTCACTGAGCTCGAGCTGTTTTGCAAGGAGGAATGGGAAAAAATTTCAGTCTCTCGATGTGCAAAACTGATAGAGACATACCCCAAGTGACTTACAGCTGTAATCGCAGCAAAAGGTGGCGCTACAAAGTATTAACTTAAGGGGGCTGAATAATTTTGCACGCCCAATTATTCAGTTTTTGATTTGTTAAAAAAGTTTGAAATATCCAATAAATGTCGTTCCACTTCATGATTGTGTCCCACTTGTTGTTGATTCTTCACAAAAAAATACAGTTTTATATCTTTATGTTTGAAGCATGAAATGTGGCAAAAGGTCGCAAAGTTCAAGGGGGCCGAATACTTTCGCAAGGCACTGTAAATGCCATTAGCTTTCAGTATAGGATGCAGTGCATTCAGACCATTTTCAGACCCTTGATCTTTCCACCTTTTGTTAAATGTATGAAATTGTTTTTTTCTTCGTCAAGCTACACACAATACCCCATAATGACAAAGCAAAAACAGGTTTTGAATTTTCAGCAAATGTATTAACATAAAAAAATTGAAATATCACATTTACATAAGTGTTCAGAACCTTTACTCAGTACTTTGTTGAAGCACCTTAGGCAGCAATTACAGTCTTGAGTCTTCTTGGGTATGACGCTATAAGCTTGGCATAACTGTTTTTGGGGAGTTTCTCCCATTCCTGTCTGCAAATCCTAAAGCTCTGTCAGGTTGAATGGGGAGAGTTGCTGCACAGGTCTCTCCAGAGATGTTTTATCGAGTTCAAGTCTGGGCTCTGGCTGAGTCACTCAAGGACATTCAGAGACGTGTCCCGAAGCCACTCCTGCATTGTCTTTGCTGTGTGCTTAGGGTCGTTGTCCTGTTGGAAGGTGAACCTTGGCCCCAGTCTGAGGTCGTCAGCACTCTGGAGCAGGTTTTCATCAAGGATCTCTCTGTACTTTGCTCCGTTCATCTTTGCCTCGATCCTGACTAGTCTTCCAGTCCCTGACACTGAAAAACATGTTTCACAGTAGAAATGGTGCCAAGTGTCCAGAAGTTACACTTTTCCATCTTTCTCTTTTCTTTCATATACCATCTTTCTCTTATCCCCTCATTTCTCCCCTCATTATTCCACATTGGGCTACACCTCATTTTGTGTGGGTCTGCTTCTCAAAGCTATTTCTATTTCTATGTGCATACTTGTGAAGGTATTGAATGTTGTTACACATATCTGTGTGCGTTTCACTTTGCATTCTTGGAATGAGGCCTATTCTGGATGAAAGGGACGATGGGGTGAATTAACAGGGGGATGAACAGGAGGATTAACCGGGGGTTGAACAGTGGGGTGAACCGGGGGATGAACCAGGGGGTGAACAGGGGAAAGTATGTGGTAAAATACACATTCCCTTGGTTGAACCACATTATTGTGAATTGAAGTGTTGAGTATTGCAGAGAAATTCATGTTAAAGACTGAGGCAGTCCTGGAAGATCAAATGGCAAGTATAAGATGGAGGATGAGCTGATGTTTTCCCACCCCCCCTCCCTCCCCGATGCTGCACACAATGTGAAGCAGATCTTTTTGTCAACTGCCACGTTTGCCATGAAGTGTCACTGAAGCAGTTGACTAGAGGGAGGTTGAAGAAAAGACAGAAGCAGAAGAGAGAAAGAGAGAAGGGTGAGAGACCCTGATTAAAAGTGGTTGTAGATTAAAAAGTAGTTTGCTGCAATCAGCGCCCACTGTGTGGAAATGCCACAGGCTGAAATGCCACAGTGGGGATGCGAATGAAATTGCATCACCTCCTGTGCAAAATGCTTACTCTAATAATGGTGTGTTAACACCGCATGTGTTAATAGCGCGAATAGACCCTTAAGTGCTGGTCGAGTTCCCCATTGACTACCCTACACAGACAATCCACAGAGAAGAGATTTTAAATGGGTGCTTACGAAGCTTAATTGATTGCCAAGTGTAGATTAGGTGCTGTAATCAAGCACAGCAGTGTAGAAACAACTTCTTTCCTTGTGGTGCAGCCTACCATGGACCTTCATAGACCGCTACCACTGTAATGCACCGCCTGTATTAGTGCATCTGTCTTCTGCTTGTCAAATTTTGTGAGTCTGTGTCTGTTGACAGTTATCCATCCCCCACTGCCAAATGGATAGGGATATACTGCCCAAGGGATGATCTGCGGCAAGGCTTCAATAGAGCCTAAAGTGTTTGACTATTCATATATGGACAAACAAGACCATGCATGTCTCCCCAATGCAGTTGATGTGATGGAATGCCAAATGTGATTGCATAATGTTCCCCGAACAGCCAGAGACATCATGCCTGATGCGTGTCATGTGCGGTGCATTCATCACAGCCAATGGCCTCTCTCCATACATACATCCATATTCATTTCATTACTCTGTCAAGCCACGTTAGCCCCTGGGAGGAAGGCAGTGAATGTTAGAGCAAGTTAACGTTCAGAACCTCCAGCTGCTGGGTGGCTTCTTGACATCTCTGCTCTCTGATGTAGCCGGGTTGGAATTGCTCTGGAAATGAACAGCGAAAGATTTACTGGAGCAGGAAGCCGTAGTCAGTGAACCAGGAAATGGTGGAGAGATTTTAGAATCATATACATTTTCCTGGACGGTCAGCCGGATGACAGGTGGAGAGAGAGGAAAGGGCTGGCCAGAGAAACGCCTGACTGAAAATTGATGGGACTGTTGGGGTGTGAAAAAACATGTATTTCTTCTGTTGAGAACTTGTGTTGCAATATAACACGAGAAATGAGTTGTTACAAGTGCTATTTTAGTGCCGTCAAAACAATGTACTGACACTTTCCTGGGTTCTAAAAGACAAAAGCAGGCCTCGACACATTTACACCTGTTTCTATTCCATTGCGTTGTACAGTCTCTCGCTGACCCCGAGAGAAGCTATCCTCAACGTGTAAATCCCTTCATGTCCTTACCTATGCAAATCTACATTTCCCACTCCCTACGTCATGACTCAAAAATGTTGTAATAAATAACCATGTTATGTACATGCTAAAAAGCCTCAACCGTCAGAGAAATAGAAGCCCATGAACTTAAACACCTCCGGAGCTAAATCCCTGCAGATCGTGTAAAGGATAGCATCAGCTTCCCAAAACAGCCTGAAAACACTGGGAACGATTGAGCATGCAAATGGCTTTTCCCACATTTAAGCTGTTACCACGTGCAGTAAAGCTTTGGTTATTTGGTTTCTCCAAGACTCTGAAGCTCGAAGCACACTTTAATATTCATGAAGGTGTTGAGATCTCTAGGCGAGAAGGAGCTAAAATATATTTTGTTCTAGCGGCATTAAAATGGAAGATGAGGTAAACAAGAGTGGTGAAAAAAGTAACTACAATCAAAAGATGGCATTTTCAAGATAAATTTCCAATTCCCTTTTTGGAATATCAACAGATGTCATAGAACTGCAAAGCCCCCCAGAAAACCCTTACTACTTACAATAATTTGCAAAGAGTCTAGCATATTGCCAGGCAATTTTTTGCCTACACACACTGACAACCTGTCTTTGAGAAAGCGGTCAATTTATTGTGACCAATGCCTCAACTTGATTGAATGCTAGAATTCTTACTTGCTAAATCCATTTTTTGGAATGATAAATTAATGATATACCCATTGATTCTTGAAGAATATAAAATAAATAACCCATGAACATAGTTGCACTGTCGTACCCCATCAGAACCAAAAATATAAGCTTGTTTTACTTCAATGTTTTGTAAACAATGTACAGTTGAAGTCAGAAGTTTACATACGCCTTAGCCAAATACATTTAAACTCAGTTTTTCACAATTCCTGACATTTAAACCTAGTAACAATTCCCTGTCTTAGGTCAGGTAGGATCACCACTTCAATTTAAGAATGTGAAATGTCAGAATAATAGTAGAAAGAAGGATTTATTTCTTTCATCACAATCCCAGTGGGTCAGCAGTTTATATACACTCAATTAGTATTTGGTAGCAATGCCTTTAAATTGTTTAACTTGGGTCAAATGTTTCGGGTAGCCTTCCACATGCTTCCCACAATAAGTTGGGTGAATTTTGGCCCATTCCTCCGAACAGAGCTGGTGTAACTGAGTCAGGTTTGTAGGCCTCCTTGCTCGCACACGCTTTTTCAGTTCTTCCCAAACATTTTCTATAGGATTGAGGTCAGAGCTTTGTGATGGCCACTCCAATACCTTGACTTTATTGTCCTTATTAAGCCATTTTGCCACTACTTTGGAAGTATGCTTGGGGTCATTGGCCATTTGGAAGACCCATTTGCGACCAAGCTTTAACTTCCTGACTGATGTCTTGAGATGCTGCTTCAATATATCTACATAATTTTCCTCCCTCATGAAGCCATCTATTTTGTGAAGTACACCAGTCCCTCCTGCAACAAAGCACCCCCACAACATGATGCTGCCACCCACGTGCTTCACGGTTGGGATTGTGTTATTTGGCTTGCAAGCCTCCCCCTTTTTCCTCCAAACATAACAATGGTCATTATGGCCAAACAGTTTTATTTTTGTTTCATCAGAACAGAGGACATGTCTCCAAAGAGTATGATCTTTGTCCCCATGTGCAGTTGCAAACCGTAGTCTGGCATTTTTATGGCGGTTTTGGAGCAGTGGCTTCTTCCTTGCTGAGCGGCCTTTCAGTTTATTTTTATTTATTTCACCTTTAGTTAACCAGGTAGGCTAGTTGAGAACATGTTCTCATTTGCAACTGCGACCTGGCCAAGATAAAGCATAGCAATTTGACACATACAACAACACAGAGTAAACACACACATGGAATAATGGAATAAACAAAACATAGTCAATAACACAGTAGAACAATAGAAAACAAAAAAGTCTATATACAGTGAGTGCAAATGAGGTAAGATAAGGGAGTTAAGGCAATAAATAGGCCATGGTAGCGAAGTAATTACAATATAGCAATTAAACACTGGAACGGAAGATGTGCAGAAGATGAATGTGCAAGTAGAAATACTGGGGTGCAAAGGAGCAAGATAAATTAATAAATACTGTATGGGGATGAGGTAGGTAGATAGATGAGCTGTTTACAGAAGGGCAATGTACAGGTGCAGTGATCTGTGAGCTGCTCTGACAGCTGGTGCTTAAAGCTAGTGAGGGAGATATGAGTCTCCAGCTTCGGAGATTTTTGCAGTTTGTTCCAGTCATTGGCAGCAGAGAACTGGATGGAAAGATGACCAAAGGAGGAATTGGCTTTGGGGGTGACCAGTGAGATATACCTGCTGGAGCACGTGCTACGAGTGGGTGCTGCTATGGTGACCAGTGAGCTGAGATAAGGTGGGGCATTACCTAGCAGAGACTTGTAGATAACCTGTAGCCAGTGGGTTTGACGACGAGTATGAAGAGAGGGCCAACCAACGAGAGCGTACAGGTTGCAATGGTGGGTAGTGTACGGGGCTTTGGTGACAAAACGGATGGCACTGTGATAGACTGCATCCAGTTTGTTGAGTAGAGTGTTGGAGGTTATTTTATAGATGACATCACCGAAGTCAAGGATCGGTAGGATGGTCAGTTTTACGAGGGTATGTTTGGCAGCATGAGTGAAAGATGCTTTGTTGCGATATAGGAAGCCAATTCTAGATTCAATTTTGGATTGGAGATGCTTAATGTGAGTCTGGAAGGAGAGTTTACAGTCTAACCAGACACCTAGGTATTTGTAGTTGTCCACGTATTCTAAGTCAGAGCCGTCCAGAGTAGTGATGCTGGACGGGCGAGCAGGTGCCGGCAGGGATCGGTTGAAAAGCATGCATTTAGTTTTACTTGTATTTAAGAGCAGTTGGAGGCCAGGGAAGGAGAGTTGTATGGCATTGAAGCTCGTCTGGAGGTTAGTTAACACAGTGTCCAAAGAGGGGCCAGAAGTATACAGAATTGGGTCGTCTGCGTAGAGGTCTACCAGAGAATCACCAGCAGCAAGAGCAACATCATTGATGTATACAGAGAAGAGAGTCGGCCCGAGGATTGAACCCTGTGGCACCCACATAGAGACTGCCAGAGGTCCGGACAACAGGCCCTCTGATTTGACACACTGAACTCTATCAGAGAAGTAGTTGGTAAACCAGGCGAGGCAATCATTTGAGAAACCAAGGCTGTCGAGTCTGCCAATAAGAATGTGGTGATTGACAGAGTCGAAAGCCTTGGCCAGGTCGATGAATACGGCTGCACGGTAATGTCTCTTATCGATGGCAGTTATGATATCGTCTAGGACCTTGAGCGTGGCTGAAACCAGATTGCATAGAGGAGAAGGTACGGTGGGATTTGAAATTGTCGGTAATCTGTTTGTTAACTTGGCTTTCGAAGACCTTAGAAAGACAGGGTAGGATAGATATAGGTCTGCAGCAGTTTGGGTCTAGAGTGTCACCCCCTTTGAAGAGGGGGATGACCGCGGCAGATTCCAATCTTTGGGAATCTCAGATGATACGAAAGAGATGTTGGATAGGATAGTAATAGGGGTTGCAACAATTTTGGCAGATAATTTTAGAAAGAGAGGGTCCAGATTGTCTAGCCCGGCTGATTTGTAGGTTGTCCAGATTTTGCAGCTCTTTCAGAACATCAGTTATCTGGACTTGGGTAAAGGATAAATGGTGGCGGTTTTGGCAGGGTGCTGTGGAGGGTGACGGGCAGTTGACCAGGGTAGGAGTAGCCAGGTGGAAAGCATGGCCAGCCATAGAGAAATGCTCATTGAAATTCTCAATTATAGTGGATTTATCAATGGTTAAAGTGTTTCCTAGCCTCCGAGCAGTGGGCAGCTGGGAGGCGGTGCTCTTATTCTCCATGGACTTTACAGTGTCCCACAACTTTTTTGAGTTAGTACTACAGGATGC
Organism: Oncorhynchus mykiss; assembly: GCF_013265735.2. Taxonomy (NCBI): domain Eukaryota; kingdom Metazoa; phylum Chordata; class Actinopteri; order Salmoniformes; family Salmonidae; genus Oncorhynchus; species Oncorhynchus mykiss. The sequence goes on along the minus strand of NC_048571.1, from coordinate 75,321,101 downwards.
AAATTTCTGTTTGGAAAAGCTAGCCTTAGCTTTCCTAACTGCCTGTGTATTTCCCTGATGCTGATGCAGAACGTCACAGGATGTTTTTGTGCTGGTCAAGGGCAGACAGGTCTGGAGTGAACCAAGGACTATATCTATTCCTAGTTCAATTTTTTTTGAATGGGGCATGCTTATTTAAGATGGTGAGGAAGGCACTTTTAAAGAATAGCCAGGCATCATCTACTGATGGGATGAGGTCAATGTCATTCCAGGATACCCCGGCCAGGTAAATTAGAAAGGCCTGCTCGCAGAAGTGTTTTAGGGAGCGTTTGACAGTGATGAGGGGTGGTTGTTTGGTCGCAGACCCATTACGGATGCAGGCAATGAGGCAGTGATCGCTGAGATCTTGATTGAAAACAGCAGAGGTGTATTTGGAGGGTGAGTTAGTTAGGATGACATCTATGAGGGTGCCCGTGTTTACGGATTTGGAGTTGTACCTGGTAGGTTCATTGATAATTTGTGTGAGATTGAGGGCATCAAGCTTTGATTGTAGGATGGCCGGGGTGTTCAGCATGTCCCAGTTTAGGTCACCTCGTGGCACGAGCTCAGAAGATAGATGGAGGGCAATCAATTCATATATGGTATCAAGGGCACAGCTGGGGGCAGAGGGAGGTCTATAGCAAGCGGAAACAGTGAGAGACTTGTTTCTGGAAAGGTGGATTTTTAGAAGTAGAAGCTCAAATTGTTTGGGTACAGACTTGGATATTAATACAGAACTCTGCAGGCTATCTCTGCAGTAGATTGCAACACCGCCCCCTTTGGCAGTTCTATCTTGGTGGAAAATGTTATAGGTAGCGATGGAGATTAAGGTTTTTGGTGGTTTTCCTAAGCCAGGATTCACCTCTAAATCACCAGAGGAACAGAGGAGAAGTAGGATAAGGGTTCGGCTAAAGACTATACGAACTGGCCGTTTAGCACGTTCGGAACAGAGAGTAAAAGGAGCATGTTTCTGGGCACGATAGCATAGATTCAAGGCATAGTGTACAGACAAAGGTAAGGTAGGATGTGAGTACATTGGAGGTAAACCTAGGCATTGAGTAATGATGAGAGAGATGTTGTCTCTAGAGACGTTTAAACCAGGTGATCGCATATGTAGGAGGTTGAACGACATGGTTGGTTAAGGCATATTGAGCAAGGCTAGAGGCTCTACAGTGAAATAAGACAGTAATCACTAACCAGGACAGTAATGACGAGGCATATTGATATTAGAGAGAGGCATGCGTAGCCAAGTGAACATGTGGGTCCATGGCGATTCAGACAGTTAGCAGGCCGATGCTAACACGCTAACAGTTTGTAGGCCAGGGCTAAACAAGCTAGCAGTTAGCAGACCGGGTTAGCAAGCAAGCAGTTAGTATGGACTAGCATTTATCAGACCGGGGCAGGCATGCTAGCAGTTAGTAGACCGGGGCTAGCAAGTTAGCCTTTGGGGGATGTCGCGATGGGAGTAAGTCTGTTTTTGCCTCTTTGTGCAGTAACGTCGATAGACCAGTCGTGGAATTAGTAGGGTTCCAGGTAGCTCTAGGCAAATAGCAGGCCTAGCAGGTTAGCAGAATGGGCCTTCAGTGGGCGTCGCGACTGAGGGGCCTGTTGTACGTTCATCTCTAGGAGACAGAATGCATCTCCTTCCTGAGCAGTATGGCGGCTGCGTGGTCCCATGGTGTTTATACTTGTGTACTATTGTTTGTACAGATGAACGTTGTACCTTCAGGCGTTTGGAAATTGATCCCAAGGATGAACCAGACTTGTGGAGGTCTGTCATTTTTATCTGAGGTCTTGGCTGATTTCTTTTGATTTAACCCATGATGTCAAGGAAAGAAGAACTGAGTTTGAAGATAGGCCTTGAAATACATCCACAGGTACGCCTCCAATTGACTCAAATGATGTCAATTAGCCTATCAGAAGCTTCCAAAGCCATGACATCATTTTCTGGAATTTTCCAAGCTGTTTAAAGACACAGTCAACTTAGTGTTTGCAAACTTCTAACCCACTGGAATTGTGATACAGTGAATTATAAGTGAAATAATCTGTCCGAAAACAATTGTTGAAAAAATTACTTGCTTCATGCACAAAGTAGATGTTCTAACCGACTTGCCAAAACTATAGTTTGTGAACAATAAATTGGTGGAATGTGGTTGAAAAACGAGTTGTAATGTCTCCAACATAAGGGTATGTAAACTTCCGACTTCAACTGTACATATAAACATCAAGTACAGGTTTTTTAAATCGCAGGACACCAGACAGACTAGGTTGTAAAGGTTTTTAAGGGAGTACGTAAAAAAAAAACACCATTCACACGCGCACAACAAACTCAGTCCAAGTGAATAATGTCCATGCTGTTGGAGGGTCGTCAAAATGGCTGTCGCCAAATGGCCGTACCATCTGCCGTTGGTACGTTTGTTTGTTCGTTTGTCAGTAGTCGTTCGGCAGTCGGTCTTTGTTTTCCATTGTCATCAGGCGTCTATGGCACACAGCCCATGGTCTGGTTCAAGCAGACAATAGAGTGGGAGAGGATAACATGCATGAGCAGGGAACCCTTCTAAACAGAAGTATTCAACCAAACTCACATGTTTGGTCCCCCTCTGGCTGTAGGCCATTGGTGGCTTGATGTGACGTGGACTAGGTGGTGGTGCTAGTGGTGGCGACAGCAGCTGTTCGGCAGTGGTGTTCTCCCTCCAGCAACAGGCCAAAGCTGGAACCTGAAAGCGAGGTGACACTTGGTCATTGTTTCAATTAAATACTCTAGCTTTATTGTTAAACCATTAACTAAGTTGACTATAATCATAGTTATGAAACACACACACACACACACACACTCCATCTCTGGATGGGCTGTCTCAAGCACTTAGTGCCGGGAGGTGTGGAGTTCAGGGCTGCCAGGCAGGTGATGTCCTTCTCAGCGACTCAAGTCTGCATACATTAGCTTCACTTTCCCCCAAAGCTCCTCGGCTGCAGCCTGGAGCTGACAACTCTAGGGAGAGAGCAGAGGAGTGGAGCTCCTGGGGAGAAGAAAAGACATGGAGTTTGAGATGCTTTTGCACCTGACACAAAGTCAAAAAGGGAGAGTTTCTACGAGATCCTAAAGGTTAACTGCTTTTTAAGGTCTTGAAAAGATTCAGTCCTTCTGTATGACTTATTGAGAGAGAAAAACACATTTTCAGTTTGATAGAACATAGACAGATGTATGTTTAATACTCAAATAGATGATATTCAAACCGAAAAACTTCATTTGATAAAGCTAAATGTTAGAAATAAATAAATAGAAATAAAGACCTCTCACTCTCGACGCCAGTAATATCTTCATATTGCTCTCTAAAGTTCAATCTCATATAAAATTGGAAGTTCAATGTAGAAAATTGGATTGGTAAAATGACGAATCATCTTCATGTGCCAATAATATTACCAACTGCAGCCTTTTCCGGAACTCCACAACTATGTTCCTAGCAGTCTGCCCCCGAGTTGAACATTGTGGAGCTTTGTCAACAGGAGAAATAGTCCCCCTTACTGCTAATGGTAATTAAGTACCCTCTCAAGCAAAACAAATCAGTGCGAGGTCTGAATATTAAGTGAGGCTAGATTACACTCTCTTGAAGATCCAGACACATAGCTGGCTATTAGTCTCATTATTAGTTATTAACTGTTAATTTGATCAACTGTGGTATACTTAGAAAAGTGTAGAGCTAAATGTGTTTAAAGTCATGTTAGGCCTACAAGCAGGTTTGTTTGTTGAATTTGTTGAACTTTTAAAAAGAGAATGTTGAGTCCTCACACAGCACCTGGAAATAACCAGCAGAGGAGATATAGGAGGATGGGCTCATTGTAATGGCTGGAAATGGAATATTTGGAACGGTTTGAAACACATCAAACATTTGGAAACCACATGTTTTACTCCGTTCCATCAGTGGTGGAAAAAGTACCCAACTCTCATACTTGAGTAAAAGTAAAGATACCTTTAATAGAAAATGACTCAAGTAAAAGTGAAAGTCGCCAGGTAAAAAACTACTTGAGTAAAAGTCTAAAAGTATTTGGTTTTAAATATACTTAAGTATCAAAAGTAAATGTAATTGCTAAAATGTACTTAAGTATCAAAAGTAAAAGTACAAATATAAATAATTTCTAATTCCTTATATTAAGCAAAGCAGACGGACACATTTTCTAGTTTTTATTTATTTACAGATAGCCAGAGGCACGCTCCAACTCTCAGACATAATTTACAAATGAAGCATGTGTTTAGTGAGTCCTCCAGATCAGTGGCAGTAGCAATGATCAGGGATGTTCTCTTAATAAGTGTATAAATTAGACCCATTTCCTGCCCTGCGAGGCATTCAAAGTGTAATGAGTATTTTTGGGTGTCAGGGAAAATGTATTGAGTTAAAGTACATAATTTTCTTTAGAAATGTAGTGACGTAGAAGTAAAAGTAGTCAACAATATTAATAGTAAAGTAAAGTACAGATACCCCCCAAAAACGATTTAAGTAGTACTTTAAAGTATTTTTACTTAAGTACTTTACACCACTGCGTTCCATTCCAGCCATTACAATGAGCATGTCTTCTTATAGCTCCTCCCACCAGCCTCCTCTGATACCCAGATACATTTTCATTTTCACATATTGTAATCAAGCCTCAGTCAATATCTAATATTGTCCAATGAGAGAGCTTTTTTTCTGTTTTCGTGCCTGCCTATTGACCACAACCCTTTTGATCACTGAAATGCTTTGAACTAGACCTCCTCAGTGAATTCCTATACTGAAATGCTTTGAACTAGACCTCCTCAGTGAATTCCTATACTGAAATGCTTTGAACTAGACCTCCTCAGTGAATTCCTATACTGAAACTGGACAAAACTCAAGGAACATTTCTCTTCGCAATATGCTTTAAAGCTTTCACAGATAGCACATGTCATGCCAGATGGAATAAAGAGGCTGGGCCACTTGTGAGGAGGCTATGTTATCCAAGGTCACTCCTGCTGCAGTGAGAGTTGGGCCATTCAATACATTCCAATTGTAATGTAAGCAGGCCTACACTCAAAGCTCAATCTTGCATTGTGTGTGACTGTAGGAATTGTGTTTGCTTGAGCAGTTCTGTCAGCCATACTGTAGATTGCTAAACCTTTCACACACATCCAAGGCTACACAGTAGCCTATAGTAACCAGCAAACACTTGCATTTTCTACACCAGAAAGGATTTCCTCCTTGATTCACATGTATAGAGGATGGCTTCGCCAGATGTAGCTCATTCAGTATGATGAAGGAGGCTCGTGTCATTTTATTAATGCCCTGTGTGGATGTTCAACCACACTATGAGTAGTAGCCAGCCAGCTTGACCATTAAAATTCCAGGGCATTAATTTAATCTTGATGTCCATTAAGAGCCTGTGAGCTTTCTGCATGCCAATACGAGACCCATAGGAGGACATGCAGTGCTAGGCTAACAGCTGTAGCACAGAGACCTAGGTTAATAATGCTGTAATGCCCTGTGGTAATTATGATGGCAGCAGGTTAGTTGACATAATCCTCCAGTGGTTCAGAAAAGGACAGTAACTTATGGAATCAAACCACTTACAGTATGGCTGAGAATAAAACCATCACATATAAGCACATATACAGTGAGTGTACAAAACATCAGGAACACCTTCCTACTGTTGATATTTCCTTAACCCATCTCCTCCCCTTCATCTACACTGCATAGCTTTCACCTGGATTCACCTGGTCAGTCTATCATGGAAAGAGCTGGTGTTCATAATGTTTTGTACACTCAGTGTATATCTTACCATAGTGGAATGATTTTCAAATGCTTTTGATTTCTTAATGATTTTGGCAGATTTGAAGATATGTTGTAGTGCTTCTTAAATAAACTGATGGATAAATAGATTGCTATATGCAATCTTATCTATACGCAATGTAGTACAGATCATAACGATCAACTGTAATTGCAAAACACAATTGTAAACCTTGCCCATCTTGAGAGTTGCCTAGCTACTAAATTCAGAAAGACTTATAGACAGGTAAGAATACAATACAGGAGATTTGACTATTGAACATATATTTTGTTTAATGAGTATTCATAAAATGAGATGTAAAACAGTCTCATACCTAAATATAACTTGCCATAAAAGTTTAGAACAGTGTCATTATTCTAGATCCCTCCGCCTAATTTACTTTCTCAGCAAGCCGCTGCACTTACCTCCATGCCTTTCTCCGTCCGCATCAACTGGAGATGCTTGCTAGCGGAAGCACAGGGAACCAACAGTGCTTATAAATTTGGGCAGGCATACTCTCAGTCTACACCTTGCGCAGTAAGCGCACTTTTTTGTCCGGGGGTTATTTTGCATTTCGGAGGGGACTGTCATCCAGGACGGATTGGATACAAGTTAGTAAACGTGCTCTGTCTAATGTGAGATTTTCGTCCGCCACTTGAAACAAGAACAACAGCAATGGGATCATTTCGAGTGATAATTGGGATTTTACATTATATGGGACTCTATAGTCAACTTAACGCTGCTTCCAAACCGGCTGTGCCCGCAGAGGTGGACAATCATATATCTGGAAATGGTAGGTTTACTGTCGCGGTAATTATGTATCCCATACATTATTCACGACTAGAGTGATTGGGCAGGGTTGACTGATGCCGAGATGATCTCTGCGGCTATTGTTTCGAATACGAAGTTACGACAAGATCATTTTGTCCCTACAATAATGAATATCAGTAGAATATTAAAAAAACACAGTTCATGAATGAAATACAAGATCAGCAATATTAACTTTTTTTTATTTGTATGAAATTGGCTTTTAAGATAGGCTTAACAGTGTAGGGAAGTTATCTCAGTGAACATTGCTTGGTTATTATTATAAATGCAATAATAATTTGTATGGCAAGTTTTAGTACTGAAAAGGTGAAAGAGTTGACATCAACCTGGAACAACTGTTACATGTATCCTATAGTACAATGCAATTTTATGAACTCAATGGCCATTTTGTGAGGAGCAGTTCAAGCTAGATCATATCTGACAATGCTTTACTTGGCTCAACTGTTTTGAGCAATTGCTGTTGGCTTTTGTAAATGGTATTACCAGTTGGGTAGCAGTGCATCTTGGGCCAATTTACTGACAGAACAATACAGGTAAGAGGAAAATCGATGTTCATGTCCCAAAGCTATGAATCAACCATGTCATTTTATGTTTGTTGGAGGATATACAGTACATTGATTGTCTAGAGACACTGGATGCCAACATTTGCTTAGTTTGTCTGCTGTGAAATCGAGGAGTGCAAGGGTGTACATTGGTGGCAGGAGAATATTTCTGGAAGGGAGTTGTAGATTTGTGGCAGGTGGTATGAAACCCAAATATGTTAGGTGGTTCAGAACCAGCTTGTTAGGTGGTTCAGACCCAGATGTGGCAGGTGGTTCAGACCCAGATGTGGCAGGTGGTTCAGACCCAGATGTGGCAGGTGGTTCAGACCCAGAAATGGCAGGTGGTTCAGACCCAGATATGGCAGGTGGCTCAGACCCAGATATGGCAGGTGGCTCAGACCCAGATATGGCAGGTGGCTCAGACCCAGATATGGCAGGTGGCTCAGACCCAGATATGGCATGTGGTTCAGACCCAGAAATGTAATGTGGTTCAGACCCAGAAAGGGCAGGTGGTTCAGACCCAGAAAGGGCAGGTGGTTCAGACCCAGAAATGGCAGGTGGTTCAGACCCAGATATGGCAGGTGGCTCAGACCCAGATATGGCAGGTGGCTCAGACCCAGATATGGCAGGTGGCTCAGACCCAGATATGGCAGGTGGCTCAGACCCAGATATGGCATGTGGTTCAGACCCAGAAATGTAATGTGGTTCAGACCCAGAAAGGGCAGGTGGTTCAGACCCAGAAAGGGCAGGTGGTTCAGACCCAGAAATGGCAGGTGTGAACGCACTTGGTATGATATGTTGAGGATTACTCTGTGACTTGCTTGGGAAGTTATTTATATATATATACAGTTGAAGTCGGAAGTTTATATACACTTAGGTTGGAGTCATTAAAACTTGTTTTTCAACCACTCCACAAATTTCTTGTTAACAAACTATAGTTTTGGCAAGTCGGTTAGGACATCTACTTTGTGCATGACACAAGTAATTTTTCCAACAATCGTTTACAGACTTATTATTCACTGTATCACAACTCCAGTGGGTCAGAAGTTTAGTGTGCCTTTAAACAGCTTGGAAAATTCCAGAAAATTATGTCATGGCTTCAGAAGCTTCTGATAGGCTCTTTTGACATCTTTTGAGTCAATTGGAGGTGTACCTGTGGATATATTTCCAGGCCTACCTTCAAACTCTGTGCCTCTTTGCTTGACATCATGGGAAAATCAAAATAAATCAGCAAAGACCTCAGAAAAAAATGGTAGACCTCCACAAGTCTGGTTCATCATTGGGAGGAATTTCCAAATGCCTGAAGGTACCACATTCATCTGTACAAACAATAGTACGCAAATATTAACACCATGGGACCACGCAGCCATCATACCACTCAGGAAGGAGACGTGTTCTGTCTCCTAGAGATTAACGCAAGTTAAACAATTTAAAGGCAATGTTACCAAATACTAATTTGTGTATGTAAATGTCTAACCCACTGGGAATGTGATGAAAGAAATAAAAGCTGTAATAAATAATAATAATAATTTTCTCTACTATTATTCTGACATTTCACATTCTTAAAATAAAGTGGTGATCCTAACTGACCTGAGACAGGGAATTTTTTACTAGGATTAAATGTCAGGAATTGTGAAAAACTGAGTTTAAATGTATTTGGCTAAGGTGTATGTAAACTTCCGACTTCAACTTTATATATGGAGTTATGGGCCATGTTTTTGTTTTTGACATTTCTATCCCAATGTCACACAATTGGGCCCATTATTTATAGAAAGCAATTCGTTTTAAATCTTTATAAATCAATCTTGATCTATGTTATTTTTTCAAAATGTTCATGGGCCACTACCCTGAAACCCTGAAGTTAGGTTAGAATAGAATACAAGTATATTGTCCATCTAGGAGGGATATTTTCCCTAAGCATCACCTTCCATTAAAAGGATCACATACACATACATTGTCACATAACAAACATTTAATCCAGTCAGTCCATCACACTGCGTACTCTAAAAACATAGAGAGACACGTATACATTAAATCACAACTGACCGCTGCTCCTATTGCACTGGTAAAATAGAGAAAAAGTAGGTAAGAAACAAATGAAAAAACAAATCTATATTATTATTATGGACTTTCCTGATCTGTTGATGCATTCCTCTATCAGCAGTATTACCAACATTCTTAAACATACACTATATATACAAAAGTATGTGGACACTACTTCAGATTTCACTCACAACCATTGCTGCAGACAGGTGTATAAAATTTTGCACACAGCCATGCGATCTCCATAGACGAACATTGGTAGTTTGGCCTTAAGTTGAATGGCCTTTACTGAAGAGCTCAGGGACTTTCAACGTGGTACCGTCATGGGATGCCACCTTTCCAACAAGTAAGTTCGTCAAATTTCTGCCCTGCTAGAGTTTCCCTGGTCAACTGTAAGTGCTGTTAATGTGTCGTGGAAACGTCTAGGAGCAACACCGGCTCAGCCGCAAAGTGGTAGGCTACAGAAGCTAACAGAACGGGACTGCAGAGTGCTGAAGCTTGTAGCGCGTAAATTCGTCTGTACTCGGTTGCAACACTCGCTACCGAATTACAAACTGCCTCTGGAAGCAACATCAAGAACTGTTCGTTGGAAGCTTGGGTTTCCATGGCCGAGTAGTGGCACATAATCCTAAAATCACCATGCGCAATGCCAAGTGTCGGTTGGAGTGGTGTAAAGCTTGCCATTGGACTCTGGAGCAGTGGAAACGCATTCTCTGGAGTGATGAGTCACTCATGACCATCTGGCAGTCCAACGGACAAATCCGGGTTTGGCGGATGCAAGGAGAACGCTACCTGAACCCATGCATAGTGCCAACTGTAAAGTTTGGTGTAGGAGGAATAATAGTCTGGGGCAGTTTGGGGAAGGCCCTTTCCTACCACTGCACACAAAACGAGGTCCATACAGAAATGGTTTGTCGAGATTGGTGTGGAAGATATTGACTGGCCTACACAGAGCCCTGACCTCAACCCCATCAAACACCTTTGGGATGAATTTGAACGCAGACTGCGAGCCAGGCCTTATCGCCCAACATCAGTGCCCAGCCTCATGGTTGCAAGTCCCCACAGCAATGTTCCAACATCTAGTGGAAAGCCTTCCCAGAAGAGTGGAGGCTGTTACAGCAACAAAGGGGGGAACAACTCCATTTTAATGGCCATGATTTTGGAATGAGATGTTCAAGGAGCAGGTGTCTCTATACTTCTGTTCATGTAGTATAAAATGGAGTTCTGTAGAAGCTTACTAATTGGTATTTGTGGCACAGCATTTTTGCCATTTCCCTGTCACAAAGAGGTTTATCCAGGAGGTTGTCTCTATCTGCAGGCTGCTATAAGATTTAATTTGATCGTGTGCGATAAACACTTTATCATTGTGCATCCCCAGCTGGTCCCAGGAGCTCTCTCTCCTTAGCATGTTAGCTTTAGCCAAATCAATAAGAATGAGTGTGACGTATACTGGCGCTGGATGGATTGACTATCTTGGACGGGAAGAAAAATCAATTAGCACGCATCACTCCCTGAGGGAGTTAATTAAAATGGAGTTTAACTGTGATGTTCTCTCCACAGTCTACATCTTACCATCCACAAAAGAGAATGGCTCAGGGGGGGATTTCATAAAAGGGCATAGCTATAACTCAGATTGTACTCAAATCAAATCAAATTTTATTGGTCTCATACTCATGGTTAGCACATGTTATTGCGAGCGTAGCGGAATAGTTGTGCTTCTAGTTCCGACAGTGCAGTAATATCTAACAGTAATCCAACAATTCAACAACAACTACCTAATACACACAAATCTAAGTAAAGGGATGGAATAAGAATATATACATATAAATACATGGATGAGCGATGACCGAGCGACATAGGCAAGATGCAATAGATTGTATAAAATACAGTGTAGATGAGATGAGTAATGCAAGATATGTAAACATTATTAAAGTGGCATTATTAAAGTGACTAGTGATCCATTTATTTTTTTATTTATTAAAGTGGCCAATGATTTCAAGTCTGTATGTAGGCAGCAGCCTCTCTGTGTTAGTGATGGCTGTTTAACAGTCTGATGGCCTTGAGATAGAAGCTGTTGTTCAGTCTCTCTGTCCCAGCTTTGATGCACCTGTACAGACCTCGCCTTCTGGATGGTAGCAGGGTGAACAGGCAGTGGCTCGGGTGGTTGTTTCCCTTGAAGATATTTTTGTCCTTCCTGTGACATTGGGTTCTGTAGGTGTCCTGGAGGGCAGGTAGTTTGCCCCCGGTGATGTGTTGTGCAGACCCCACCACCCTCTGGAGAGCCTTGCGGTTGTGGGCCGTGCAGTTGCCGTACCAGGCAGTGATACAGCCTGACAGGATGCTCTCAATTGTGCATCTGTAAAAGTTTATGAGGGTTTTAGGTGACAAGCCAAATATCTTCAGCCTCCTGAGGCCCTGTTGTGTGGGTAGACCATTTCAGTTTGTCTGTGATGTGTATGCCGAGGAACTTAAAATTTTCCACCTTCTCCACTGCTGTCCCGGTGATGTGGAAAGGGGGGTCCTATCTTCACCACCTGGGGGCGGCCCGTCAGGAAGCCTAGGACCCAATTGCACAGGGCGGGGTTAAGACCCAGGGCCTCAAGTTTAATGATGAGCTTGGAGGGTACTATGGTGTTGAATGCTGAGCTGTAGTCAATGAACAGCATTCTTACATAGGTATTCCTCTTGTCCATATTGGATAGGGCAATATGCAGTATGATGGCGATTGCATCGTCTGTGGACCTATTGGGGCGGTATTCAAATTGAAGTGGGTCTAGGGTGGCAGGTAAGGTGGAGGTGATGTGATGCTTGACTAGTCTCTCAAAGCACTTCAAAATGACAGAAGTGAGTGCTATGGAGCTATAGTCATTTAGTTTGATTACCTTTGCCTTCTTTGGAACAGGACCAATGGTGGCCATCTTGAAGCATGTGGGGACAACAGACTTGGATAAGGAGATATTGAATATGTCCATAAACACACCAGCCAGCTTGTCTGCGCATGCTCTAAGGATGCGGTTAGGGATGCCGTCTGGGCCGACAGCCTTGCGAGGGTTAACACGTTTAAATGTCTTACTCACGTCGGCAACGGAGAAGGAGAGGCAGGGCCCACAGTCCACAGTCCTTAGCGTTGGAAGGTGTTTATTTTGTATGGAAGCAAGACGTCGGTGTCTGTGATGTGGCTGGTTTTATTTTTGTAGTCAGTGATTGCCTGTAGACCCTGCCACATACGTCTTCTGTCTGAGCCGTTGAATTGCGACTCCACTTTGTCCTTATACCAACATTTTGCTTGTTTGATTACCTTGCGAGGGAATAACTACACTGTTTGTATTCGGCCATATTCCCAGACCTCTTTCCATGATTAAATGCGGTGGCTCTCGCTTTCAGTTTTGCGTGAATGATGTTCTCCGCTTGGAGACCTGGAAAAATAGCCTTTTGTTTCCCTCCTGGATGAGATTGTCTCTCTCAACAGAAAATAGAGCTGCATCCCTTTGGGGTTAAGTAATCCCCATGGGAGGTTTTCTATCAGCCCAAACACTGGTGGGTTGATATATTCCCCAGATGCTTGGGAGTTGTGCCTTCATGTAGATTACAGAAGCCCATGCAGTGTTCCAGAAAGCACTTGTTAGACTTGGCCCAGGCTCAGCCCCAGATAAGAACATTCGTCCGTGGCGCCGTTGCCCCTGCATGGTCCCCTGCTCAGCCCATGTACAGATATGTAGGTCTAACACCTGTGCAGCTAGGTGGAACATTGTCTGGCATCGGAAGGCAAGGTGAAGTGGTCAGGTCTAACAACACCTGGTTTCTTTGACACGCGTCTAGGTCTGCTTTGACCCTGTCAATCTCACAGGTTCAGGTCTCGGAAGGTTGTATAGAGACAAGCAAGGTAGAAAACAATATAGAGTGCGTCTCCATGTGTACCTGGAAGCAGTTTCCCCTATTTGCATTAAGCAGTGGCGCACCGCCGCTGCTAAATCGTGGCAGCCACTGCAAAAATGTAGATGTATAATGTAGAGGTATCTAAAAAAACATTTGTAGGCCTATACAACCTGACCAGAGCGACTTACAGTCGTGAGTCCATACATTTCCTTACTGGGCCCCCATGTGAATCAAACTCACAGCCCTGGTGTTGCAAGCGCCATGCTCTACCAACTGAGCCACACGGGACCACCATGGTTTCACCATGTAATCGGTATTTACACTAAATTCACAGTCTGGGCATACTGTATGAATTCATTATGCAGTTTTCTTTGGCATTAATTGAATATGACTCTGGCTGTGGGGGAGGGGCCAACAGATTGGACACTCCCACTGTCACAGCAGAGGGTGATGTCAGAGACCTGGTGGGTGAGTGGAGAGGAATGACAGGAAGTGAGAGCTTCACTTTGTATTTAAGACTGAACTTTAAAGCATCAATCCACAATAATTCTACGCACAAATAGTTCTCTAAGACTATATGACTGTATGATATAGGTTTTCTCTTAGGAAAATGTGATGCCAGACATTTGACCAGCAGCATTTTAATTTACCGGACATTTGAGACGTTGCGTAACCTGATAAGGGCTCAGAATGACAGAATCACATTTAGATTATGGTAATTCCTATTAACAGAACATGCAAGTCGCGGATGCAACAATGTGCGGTCCTTTTTGCCGAATTCTCATGCGTACTTTGAACATTTTAGAATAAAATTTACTTTTCCTCAGCCAATAAGAAGAGTAACAAACAGCAAAATAATTTGCCTATGTCAATAGTAGAAAAGTTGATCTATTCTATTGGACAGCTTGTCGAGAAAGAAATGCCCTATTCCTAACCGACTCTGGGACAACTGTGGGACGATAGATCCCACATTCATACAACCAGTAGGCCTAGGCTGCCAAAAAATAAGTTAAGAAGTAATGAGTCTGATGCAACAGATCAGAACGTTTAGCTTAAAATGTTGATCAACTATTATTTCTTCACATTATATGTGCAGCAATGTGTACAAGGCAATAGGCTACGTGTGAATGTCCGTTCCCTAATGTAATTAGCGGGATACACCTTTGTCAAAAGAGCACAGCACATGCCAGCAGTTAAGATTTAAATATCCATTATAACATTTTGAAAAGAGGGAGGGGAGATCTGATATGCAACAACTAGCATGGGTTGCTTATATTACTAGGATTGTGCCTTTGGCTACTGGACAATGAATTAACGTTTATATAAAATAATTAATTTGATACGATTTTGGATAGACTTTGAAACAGCAAGCCTCATAATATGTAGTAAAATGTTCAGGATTCAAACAATTAAGTATATGTTTTCAAAATGCAGACTGCCTCCAGCTCATTGCAAAGTGTTGTGTGGCACAGTGATGAAGCCTTCTTCCCATTGCCTAACCCTTTGCTGTTTGAGATGCTGTTGCAGAGACCTTCGTACTGTCTGACAGACTTTTTGCTCAACGGCTCTGTATCTTTATGCTGGACACGAGATAAATAAGATCCATAACGAATATCCTGTACACACTCACCAATTTAATTTCACTGAATTGTATTATATGTCCAAAAGCGGGCTATTACCGGCTAATGGAAACCCTGGTTTTATAGAGGACTTTGTGGAAGAAATAGACTGTTTTTAGAACATGAATTAGAAGTTGTGAAATATTTACTATCAAAGTGTTAGTCTGATACCAGGAAGAAGTCTACGTCGCCAGTGTCACATTTTCTGATATTTAATCAAAATGTAGGAATTTGGAAATACAAAAACATACAGTATATTTCAATATGGTAGTTGGTCATCCAAGCAGTGGTGGAAAAAGTACCCAATTGTCATACTTGAGTAAAAGTAAAGATACCGTCATAGAAAATGACTCAAGTAAAAGGGGAAAGTCACCCATAAAAATACTACTTGAGTAAAAGTCTAAAAGTATTTGGTTTTAAATATACGTAAGTATCAAAAGTGAAAGTATAAATCATTTCAAATTGCTGAAATTGTGTTTAGTGAGTCCTCCCAGATCAGAGGCAGTAAGGATGACAAGGGATGTTGTCTTCATAAGTGAGTGAACCACTTTTCTGTCTTGCTAAGTATGGAAAATATAATGAGTACTTTTGGATTTCAGGGAAAATATATGGAGTAAAAAGTACATAATTTTTTGAGGAATGTAGTGAAGTAAAAGTATTCAAAAATACAAATAGTAAAGTAAAGGACAGATACCTAAAACAAAACTACTTTAGTAGTACTTTAAGGTATTTTTACTTCAGTACTTTACACCACTACATCCAAGTATTGTAGGACCAATACACATATTCTGAAATAGGCAGGTGCTTCTCTACCAATTGAATGTGGTGTAGCAACATTATGGTTCCTGAGGAGTTGTATGGGCTAGACATGGCAGTGGAATAATGGCGGGGAAAATCAAAAGAAATGCTCTGAGCCTTTGATCTGTTGAGAGGAGTCTTAGGCAAATCAAGATCACAGGCGGTATAACATTTTGAAGAATAGGTCCACATAACGTGACAGTTAGCAGGGAGCCTGGGGGATTGAGCTTTGTGCAAGGTCTTATCTATTCTCATTCACACCGTGGCTGTAGAAAGCTTCACCTTGAGGTTCAAAACTCAAGAGGTTCGCTGTGCAAAACTGGTGAATCTCTCGCTCAAATAGGGGTTTTGAAGACTCCATTATTCCAAAGCCTTCACGTGCATCTAGTAAAGAGAGAGTTGTATAAACGAAAGGAGTTCCATGAGATGGAATTCTTCATATTTGACTCTCTGACACCTGTGCATGATATTTACTGGAGGTACATGGGACTTGGCATCCAAGTTGTGAATAATTCCGGAATATCAAACCCTAATTTGAGTTCAACAACCATGTGAACTTAGGCAATGGAAAGGATATAGAGACAGACATCACTTAGATGCTAAGTCCATTACTAGCAGTATAACCATTCTGCACTGCACAACCATTAAGCTCATCAAAAGGTGTGCCAGAAAAACCCTCTCAGGGGCAGAGTGTTGAGATGAAGTCCAACAGCGTTGTACCCCAGGGTCTTCTGATGGAGAAAAGTGATGTGGAGCTGCAGTTAGCTCCCAGCCACTCTTGTCAACACAGGCAGCTACATCTGTGCACGACACACGCACACGCGCAGCACACACATACACTGCAAGGAGGGAGGAAATAGCCTCTGAGCCACCTGTCCCCAAGGCTATGAAAAATTCACTCCCAAGGCCCGAGTATCGGCAACTACAGACAGACAGCTCCTCGGTTGATTACCGGCTCATTCTTATTTCATTATTTTACCTTCCAGCTTGAATGGAGGCTGAAGGTCTTGCAACAAGCCATTATTTCCCCAAGGAGATTCTGCCAGCTCGACCCGACGGTGACCTTAAGCTGCCTTGGCATTTATTGGCTTCTCAGCGAATTCCCAGACTAGATTTTTATTTATCAGTATTATGACTTTTTCTCATATTTTGGTTATGAGTGTCCGACAGCTACTGTATTCCAGTGAAATCCCTCAACGCGTTAGAGAAGGGTGATATGGAGATTTTTCTACTATCCAAAGGTTTATTGACAATAACAAGTTGATAACATACTTTAGGGGAGTTTTTCGCTTGGTCTTTATTGTATGATGAAGTGTTTAACAACAACAAATACATTTAAATGCATTATCTACTTGAAGTGTTTATAGACAATATAATGTACACTGTGAATACAAAACATGAGGAACACCTGCTCTTTCCATGACAATTCAGGTGAAAGCTATGATCCCTTATTGATGTAGTCTGTTAACAATTCAATCAGTATAGATGAAGGGGAGGAGACTGGTTCTAGAAGGATTTTTAAGCCTTGAGACATTGAGACATGGATTGTGTACGTGTGCCATTCAGAGGGTGATTGAGCAAGACATAATATTTAAGTGCCTTTCACACTCAACAGTTTCCCGTGCTTATCAAGAATATTCCACCACCCAAAGGACATCCAGCCAAGTTCACACAACTGTGGGAAGTATTGGAGTCAATATAGGCCAACATCCCTGTGGAACGCTACCGACACCTTGTACAGTCCATGCTCCGATTCATTTTGGCTGTTCTGAGGACAAAATGGTGTGCAACTCAATATTATAAAGGTGTTCCTAATGTTTTGAATGCTCAGTGTATGTTAATTTTACCTCACAATATTACACTACACTACACTGAATATGATAAATTACCCATCTACAAGAAGCAACAGCTTGTTACAGCAGCTATTCCCTTCTGACTACCGTAACTCATTAATCACTTTAATGCACATTTTTCATTTCCAAAGGGTGCTACTCAAGGGATATATGCATTCGCCTGGGTGCAGGGTTACGTAGGGTTTCTTTGTGCTGGAAAACTGGGATAGACACTGAGTGCACAAAACATTAGGAACACCTGCTTTTTCCATGTAATGGACTGATCAGGTGAATCCAGGTGAAAGCTATGATCCCTTATTGATGTCACATGTTAAATTCACTTCAATCAGTGTAGATGAAGGGGAGGACACGGGTTAAAGAAGGATTTTTAAGCCTTCAGAAAATTGAAACATGGATTGTGTACGTGTGCCATTCAGAGAGTGAATGGGCAAGACAAAATATTGAAGTGCCTTTGAACGGGGTAATGGTGCCAGGCACACCAGTGTGTCAACTGCAACGCGGCTGGGTTTTTCACGCTCAACAGTTTCCGATGTGTATCAAGAATGGTCCACCACCCAAATGGGCCAGCATCCCTGTGCAACGTTTTCGACACCTTCTAGGGTTCATCCCCCGACGAATTGAGGTTGGTCTGAGGGCAAAGGAGGGTGCAACTTAATTTTAGGAAGGTGTTCTGAATGTTTTGTACACTCAGTGTATATCTCTTTTCGTATAGCTTCATGTATCTATTTTCTGTCTCTCACCCTCTGGATGTGACACAAAGCAATGATTCAATGACCCTTTGATTTTACAGTCTTTCACCTCAGGTTGGTACATTTCAATATCATTTTTCACTTAATGGCGAGATTGATTCCCCCACTGTTTCCAGGCACTGGTCTTACATGAAATACTTTACGCCGTGTATCACTCACAGCCTCTCAGTGTATTTAAGTGTGGGATGATGGTGCTCCTAAATCCCTCTCTGCAGGTATAAGACTGACGACTATGTAATAATAAGTAATGACTTATTACAGAGGTAGTTAGCATAATATGGTAACTACCTCTGTAATAAGTCATTACTTATTATGTCATATTACTACAGGATCTGCATGCAAATTGAGCTTCAGAGATTCATCAAGTTTCTAAAACGACTGTTTAAAAGTGCTTTTTTCCATGAAATGGCAGTTCAGTTACAAAGTTGCAAGCACAGTAACTACACACAAAGGCGAAGAGATTGGAACGGCCCAGTGACTCAGTCCCTACACTCTTTTGGCTGCGGAGGACTATTTAGGCCTTTAGACAGAAAGCAAGTGTGAGAAAGGAAGCAGTACGGGGAGTGGTGAATGGACAACCCCACTGTTGTCTGTCTTTAGCCTGATTAGGCATCTGATTCTCAGTTCCAGACTCCACTCGACCAAACAACACGCACACACAAACACACACTCTCTCTTTGCTGTGGTGAGACACTTATTAGCCATGGGCTTTTGCCCATGCTAATTAGACTCCTGTGATTCGGCCTAACTCATTCAATTCCCTTTGGAGAGTCTGACAGAGAAAGAGAGAGAGAGAAGAGAAAGAAAGAGAAAGAAAGAGAATGAAAGAAAAAAAGATTGAGAGATCACTATCTGGATTTATCCATCTCATTTCATGTTGGACTCACTGGGAGGAGGAAGCGAATATATGGAGTAGGGTCTCTTGAGATTGCGCTATATATATATTAATTTGTTTATATATTTATTTACCTACGGCACTTTCCATTTTATTTCATTATTTCTCCCCTTTTCATTTTTAATGAGGCTTCAGTCGACAGCAGCCGGCAGTCTCTGTGTGACACAACCACATTTCTATCATAGCACTCCAAGCAATACAGTGAACAACTACATGTGTGCGTAGGGCGTTTAAAAATGCATGTGCTGCATCTCCAAACGAGCATCGTCTGCCATTGCCGGGGGAGGATTATGACACCACTGCCTTTATTAGTTTCATGCTCGGATCTGCACCATCTATCAAATTTAAAGTTGTTGGCTAGCAAGGCTGAGTATTGCAATTTTCAAGTTAACTGAAAAAGAATGGGTCAAGTTAGACAATGCTCTCCCTCCTTGGATTATTTTTCTGGTGGTACAAAATACCACAAAGGTGGTGTTTTTTTAAATCTCAAATTCATGAGTGCAGACTTTCCTTCAACAGTATTGAAATTCAAATGTTTCCACTTGTTTTCTGTGCTCGTTCTCAGCGGCGAGTTGCCATTGAAGCAGACTGGATGTATGAGCCATGTTGTTTTAACGTCCAGCTAAGTTTAGCGGATTGATTTTCCCACCACACTAATTTGATTTAAGTCATGAACATGTCAGATATTTGCTGAGCAGGCCTGTCAGAACCTAATATTGGCACAAAGCACCTTGGGATATAGCCTGTTTGTCAACAAGTCATGTTTCATAGGCAGCTGGAAGAGAAGCCTGCATACTGAGCTGCAAGGCAATTTGACAACTGTCAGGTCGATAAGGCAGGGAGACCGGGAGAGAGAAAGAGGCAGAGCTCCTTGTCCGAGCATGATTTGCTAGTGGTGATAATTTGGGCATGTGTTGTAGATAGAGTGTGTGTGCTCAGCATGAAGAAGTGTTGATGTGGATGGGTGGGTGAGTGGGTGTGTTTGTGTGTGGGTGGGTGGGTGGGTGGGTGAGTGAGTTTGTGGGTATACAGTGCATTCGGAGTAAGTATTCAGAGCCCTTGAATTTTTTCACATTTTGTTATGTCACAGCCTTATTCTACAATGGATTCAATTATTTTTCCCCTCATCAATCTACACACTACCCCATAATGTCAAAGCAAAAATCGTTTTTAATTTTTTTTTTAGCAAATTCATAAAAAAATAAATGACACTCGAAATTGAGCTCATGCTTCCATTGATCATCCTTGAGATGTTTCTTCAACTTGATTGGTCATGATTTAAAAAGGCACACACCTGTCGATATAAGGTCCCACAGTTGACAGTGCATGTCAGAGGAAAAACCAAGCCATGAGGTCAAAGGAATTATCTGTAGAGCGCTGAGACAGGATTGTGTCGAGGCACAGATCTGGGGAAGGATACCAAAACATTTCTGTAGACTTAAAGCTTCCCAAGAACACAGTGGCCTCCATCATTCTTAAATGGAAGAATTTTGGAACCATCAAGACTCATCCTAGAGCTGGCCACCCGGCCAAACTGAGCAATCGGGGGGAGAAGGGCGCAGCACTTGGGGCTCCCGAGTGGCACAGCACTTCATCTCAGTGCTAGAGGCGTCACTACAGACCCTGGTTCGATTCTAGGCTGTATCACAACCTAACATGACTGGGAGTCCCATAGGGCGGCCCACAATTGACCCAACGGCGTCCGGGTTTGGCCGGCATAGCCGTCATTGTAAATAAGAATTTGTTCTTAACTTACTTACTACACCAATCCAGCCTTTATGGTAGATTGACCAGACAGAAGCCACTCCTCAATAAAAGGCTCATTACAGACTCATTGGAGTTTGCCAAAAGGCACCTAAAGGACTCTCAGACCATGAGAAGCAAGATTCTCTGGTCTGATGAAACCGATTGAACTCCTTGGCCTGAGTGCCAAGTGTCACGTCTGGAGAAAACCTGGCACTATCCCTACGGTGAAGCATGGAGGTGGCAGCATAATGCTGTGGGGATGTTTTTCAGCGGCAGGGACTGGGAGACTAGTCAGGATCGAGGGAAAGATGAACGGAGCAAAGTACAGAGAGATCCTTGATGAAAACCTGCTCCAGAGCGCTCAGGACCTCAGACTGGGGCGAAGGTTCACCTTCCAACAGGACAACAACCCTAAGAACACAGCCAAGACAATGCAGAAGTGGCGTCTCTGAATGTCCTTGAGTGTCCCAACCAGAGCCCAAACTTGAACCCGATTGAACAACTCTGGAGAGATCTGAAAATAACTGTGCAGCGACACTCCCCATCCAGCCTGACAGAGCTTGAGAGGATCTGCAGAGAAGAATGGGAGTAACTCCCCACATACAGGTGTGCCAAGCTTGTAGCGTTATACCCAAGAAGACTTGGGTATGACGAGGGTGTAATCGCTGCCAACGGTGCTTCAACTAAGTACTGAGTAAATGGTCTGATTACTTATGTAAATGCGATCTTTATTTGTTTTATATACATTTGCGAAAATGACAATAAACCTGTTTTTGCTTTTCCCTTATGGGGTATTGTGTGTTGATAGATGAGGGGGAAAACGATTTAATCCATTTTAGAATAAGGCTGTAACATAACAAAATGTGGAAAAAGTCAAGGGGTCTGAATACTTTCTGAATGCACTGTATGTATTTATGTGTGGGTGTGTAGGCAGTGCTATTTTGATTGAAAAATATTAGGTTAGATATTAGCTACAATCAAGAGCCTTACACCATAATCAAACTATAATAACATGTGGTCATCCCATCCAAGTACTAACCAGGCCCAACCCTGCTTATGTTTTAGATTGGACCCACCTACATGGTGTTTTACATTGCTATGAAATACAATAACCATATTGATCACGACAAAACCAATAATGACCAGAAGAGCTTATTTCAAAACAGGCTTTAAAGCACATGTAACTCCTTCCTAACTTCCTCTGCTCTGACCCCACACAGTAGCAGTGTTAGTTAAAGCCACCTAGCTCCCATTAGTAGGAATGAGTGGATTGTGGCAGGCTAATGCTAATTAATCTAACACCAGAGCACCTATAGTATCTGGCCTCATGGTTAGCGTTAGCCTCTCTGGCAAATATCTGATCTCTGATCAGTTGAAGAAAGCACTAATAACCTCCACTCATCTCAGTCAGCCTTAGTGGCCAGTATCTGATCTCTGATCAGTTGAAGACAGCACTAATAACCCCTACCACTTTTCTCAGTCAGCCTTCGTGGCCAGTATTATAAACTCACTAATAGCCCTACCACTTATCTCAGTCTGCCTTAGTAGCCAGGAAATTGAACTCACTAATAGCCTCTACCACTTATCTCAGTCTGCCTTAGTAGCCAGGAAATTGAACTCACTAATAGCCTCTACCACTTATCTCAGTCTGCCTTAGTAGCCAGGAAATTGAACTCACTAATAACCCCTACCACTTTTCTCAGTCAGCCTTCGTGGCCAGTATTATAAACTCAGTAATAGCCTCTACCACTTATCTCAGTCTGCCTTAGTAGCCAGGAAATTGAACTCACTAATAGCCTCTACCACTTATCTCAGTTAGCCATTAGTAGGAATGAGTGGATTGTGGCAGGCTAATGCTATTTAATCTAACACCAGAGCACCTATAGTATCTGGCCTCATGGTTAGCGTTAGCCTTCTCAGTCAGCCTTAGTGGCCAATATATTGAACTCACTAATAACCTCCTCTGGTTTCCTGCACAATAGTAAATAAACAAGGACCAGGTTGTTGGCCAAAAGTTTTGAGAATTACACAAATATTAATTTTCACAAAGTCTGCTGCCTCAGTTTGTATGATGGCAATTTGCACATACTCCAGAATGTTATGAAGAGTGATCAGATGAATTGCAATTATTTGCAAAGTCCCTCTTTGCCATGCAAATGAACTAAATCCCCCCCAAAACATTTCCACTGCATTTCAGCCCTGCAACAAAAGGAGCAGCTGACATTATGTCAGTGATTCACTCGTTAACACAGGTGTGAGTGTTGGCGAGGACAAGGCTGGAGATCACTCTCATGCTGATTGAGTTTGAATAACAGACTGGAAGCTTCAAAAGGAAGGTGGTGCTTGGAATCAATGTTCTTCCTCTGTCAACCATGGTTACCTGCAAGCAAACATGTGCCGTCATCATTGCTTTGCACAAAAATGGCTTCACATGCAAGGATATTGCTGCCAGTAAGATTGCACCTAAATCAACCATTTATCGGATCATCAAGAACTTCAAGGAGAGCGGTTAAATTGTTGTGAAGAAGGCTTCAGGGCGCCCAAGAAAGTCTAGCAAGCGCCAGGACCGTCTCCTAAAGTTGATTCAGCTGCGGGATCGGGGCACCACCAGTACAGAGATTGCTCAGGAATGGCAGCAGGCAGGTGTGAGTGCATCTGCACGTACAGTGAGGCAAAGACTTTTGGAGGATGGCCTGGTGTCAAGAAGGGCAGCAAAGAAGCCACTTCTCTCCAGGAAAAACATCAGGGACAGACTAATATTCTGCCATCCAGGACCTCTACACCAGGCGGTGTCAGAAGAAGGCCCTAAAAATTGTCAAAGACCCCAGTCATAGACTGTTCTCTCTACTACCGCATGGCAAGTGGTACCGGAGTGCCAAGTCTAGGACAAAAAGGCTTCTCAACAGTTTTTACCCCCAAGCCATAAGACTCATAAACAGGTAACCAAATGGTTACCCGGACTACCCCTCATTTTACACTGCTGCTACTCTGTTAATCATATATGCATAGTCATTTTAACTATACATTCATGTACATACTACCTCAATTGGCCTGACCAACCAGTGCTCCCGCACATTGGCTAACCGGGCTATCTATCTGCATTGTGTCCTGCCACCCACCACCCGCCAACCCCTCTTTTATGCTACTGCTACTCTCTGTTCACCATATATAGTCACTTTAAACATGCATAGTCACTTTAAACATATCTACATGTACATACTACCTCAATCAGCCTGACTAACCAGTGTCTATATAGCCTTGCTACTCTTATTTTCAAATGTCTTTTTACTGTTGTTTATTTCTTTACTTACCTACACACACACACACACACACACACACACACACACCTTTTTTTTCGCACATACCTTTTTTATTGGTTAGAGCCTGTAAGTAAACTTTGATTTGATTTGGATTGGACTGCTGAGGACTGGGGTAAAGTCATTTTCCCTGATGAATCCCCTTTCCGATTGTTTGGGGCATCTGGAAAAAAGCGTGTCCGGAGAAGACAAGGTGAGCGCTACCATCAGTCCTGTGTCATGACAACAGTAAAGCATCCTGAGACCATTCATGTGTGGGGTTGCTTCTCAGCCAAGGGAGTGGGCTCACTCACAATTTTGCCTAAGAACACAGCCATGAATAAAGAATGGTACCAACACATCCTCCGAGAGCAACTTCTCTCAATCATCCTGGAACAGTTTGGTGACGAACAATGCCTTTTCCAGCATGATGGAGCACCTTTCCATAAGGCAAAAGTGATAACTAAGTGGCTTAGGGAACAAAACATCGATATTTTGGTTAAATGGCCAGGAAACTCCCCAGACCTTAATCCCATTGAGAACTTGTGGTCAATCCTCAAGAGGTGGGTGGACAAACAAAACCCCACAAATTCCAAGCATTCATTAAGCAAGAATAGGCTGCCATCAGTCAGGATGTGGCCCAGAAGTTAATTGACAGCATGCCAGGGCGGATTGCAGAGGTCTTGAAAAAGAAGGGTCAACACTGCAAATATTGACTGCATCAACTTCATGTAATTGTCAATAAAAACCTTTGACACTTATGAAATGCTTGTAATTATACTTCAGTATTCCATAGTAACATCTGATGAAAATATCTAAAGACACTAAAGCAGCAAATTTGTGGAAATTAATATTTGTGTAATTCTCAAAACTTCTGGCCACGACTGAACATAATGGTATAGAATGAAACTAACCCCTAGCCAACTATGACTGACAGTGTACATCAAGCTACATTTTCTGTTAGTATTTAGGCTAGGTTTCACAACCAGACCTGGGTCAACATAGTATTTATTGCCTTCCAAACACTTTAGGTGCCCTTGATTTAGCTTCCCTGGTGCAATTACACCAATGGAATAGTCCCAACTGTACAAACCCTGCCCACCCAAGCGCACATATAACTGAGGCCATCATTGTAAATAAGAACTGACTTGCCTAGTTCAAGGTTAAATAAAAAATTAATAAAATAAAGCAAATACTACTTTGAGCCAGGTCTGTTCCCAGCCACTGTGACATATCTGTGTCTGTCTTTCTATCATCGCTGTGTGTTTCTATGTCTGTCTGCCTGTCTATCATTGCTGTGTGTTTCTGTGTCTGTCTGTCTGTCTGTCTATCATCACCATGTGTCTCTGTGTCTGTCTGCCTGTCTGTCATCACCATGTGTCTCTGTGTCTGTCTGTCTATCATCGCTGTGTGTTTCTGTGTCTGTCTGCCTGTCTATCATCACCAATTGTCTCTGTGTCTGCCTGTCTATCATCACCATGTGTCTCTGTGTCTGTCTGTCTATCATCACTGTGTGTTTCTGTGTGTGTCTGCCTGTCTATCATCACCATGTGTTTCTGTGTCTGTCTGCCTGTCTGTCATCGCTGTGTGTTTCTGTGTCTGTCTGCCTGTCTGTCATCGCTGTGTGTTTCTGTGTCTGTCTGCCTGTCTATCATCACCAATTGTCTCTGTGTCTGCCTGTCTATCATCACCATGTGTCTCTGTGTCTGTCTGTCTATCATCACTGTGTGTTTCTGTGTGTGTCTGCCTGTCTATCATCACCATGTGTTTCTGTGTCTGTCTGCCTGTCTATCATCGCTGTGTGTTTCTGTGTCTGTCTGCCTGTCTATCATCGCTGTGTGTTTCTGTGTCTGTCTGCCTGTCTATCATCACCATGTGTTTCTGTGTCTGTCTGCCTGTCTGTCATCGCTGTGTGTTTCTGTGTCTGTCTGCCTGTCTATCATCGCTGTGTGTTTCTGTGTCTGTCTGCCTGTCTATCATCGCTGTGTGTTTCTATGTCTGTCTGCCTGTCTATCATCACCATGTGTCTCTGTGTCTGTCTGTCTATCATCGCTGTGTTTTTCTGTGTCTTTCTGCCTGTCTATCATCGCTGTGTTTTTCTGTGTCTTTCTGCCTGTCTATCATCGCTGTGTGTTTCTGTGTCTGTCTGTCTGTCTATCATCACCATGTGTTTCTGTGTCTGTCTGCCTGTCTATCATCACCATGTGTCTCTGAGTCTGTCTGTCTGTCTGTCTATCATCGCTGTGTGTTTCTGTGTTTGTCTGCCTGTCTATCATCACCATGTGTCTCTGTGTCTGTCTGTCTGTCTGTCTGTCTATCATCGCTGTGTGTTTCTGTGTTTGTCTGCCTGTCTATCATCACCATGTGTTTCTGTGTCTGTCTGCCTGTCTATCATCGCCATGTGTTTCTGTGTCTGTCTGCATGTCTATTATCACCATGTGTCTCTGTGTCTGTCTGTCTGTCTGTCTGTCTATCATCGCTGTGTGTTTCTGTGTTTGTCTGCCTGTCTATCATCACCATGTGTTTCTGTGTCTGTCTGCCTGTCTATCATCGCCATGTTTTTCTGTGTCTTTCTGCCTGTCTATCATCGCTGTGCGTTTCTGTGTCTGTCTGCCTGTCTATCATCACCATGTGTTTCTGTGTCTGTCTGCCTGTCTATTATCACCATGTGTTTCTGTGTCTGTCTGTCTGTCTATCATCGCCATGTGTTTCTGTGTCTGTCTGCCTGTCTATCATCGCTGTGTGTTTCTGTGTCTGTCTGCCTATCTATCATCGCCATGTGTTTCTGTGTCTGTCTGCCTATCTATCATCACCATGTGTTTCTGTGTCTGTCTGCCTATCTATCATCACCATGTGTTTCTGTGTCTGTCTGCCTATCTATCATCACCATGTGTTTCTGTGTCTGTCTGCCTATCTATCATCACCATGTGTTTCTGTGTCTGTCTGCCTATCTATCATCACCATGTGTTTCTGTGTCTGTCTGCCTATCTATCATCACCATGTGTTTCTGTGTCTGTCTGCCTGTCTATCATCACCATGTGTTTCTGTGTCTGTCTGCCTGTCTATTATCACCATGTGTTTCTGTGTCTGTCTGCCTATCTATCATCGCCATGTGTTTCTGTGTCTGTCTGCCTATCTATCATCACCATGTGTTTCTGTGTCTGCCTGCCTGTCTATTATCACCATGTGTTTCTGTGTCTGTCTGCCTATCTATCATCGCCATGTGTTTCTGTGTCTGTCTGCCTATCTATCATCACCATGTGTTTCTGTGTCTGTCTGCCTGCCTATCTATCATCACCATGTGTTTCTGTGTCTGTCTGCCTGCCTATCTATCATCACCATGTGTTTCTGTGTCTGTCTGCCTGTCTATCATCACCATGTGTTTCTGTGTCTGTCTGCCTGTCTATTATCACCATGTGTTTCTGTGTCTGTCTGCCTATCTATCATCGCCATGTGTTTCTGTGTCTGTCTGCCTATCTATCATCACTGTGTGTTTCTGTGTCTGTCTGCCTATCTATCATCACCATGTGTTTCTGTGTCTGTCTGCCTGTCTATCATCACCATGTGTCTCTGTGTCTTTCTGCCTATCTATCATCACCATGTGTCTCTGTGTCTGTCTGCCTGTCTATCATCACCATGTGTCTCTGTGTCTGTCTGCCTATCTATCATCACCATGTGTCTGTCTGCCTGTCTATCATCACCATGTGTCTCTGTGTCTGTCTGCCTGTCTATCATCACCATGTGTCTCTGTGTCTGTCTGCCTGTCTATCATCACCATGTGTCTCTGTGGCTGTCTGCCTATCTATCATCACCATGTGTCTCTGTGTCTGTCTGCCTATCTATCATCACCATGTGTCTCTGTGTCTGTCTGCCTATCTATCATCACCATGTGTCTCTGTGTCTGTCTGCCTATCTATCACCACCATGTGTCTCTGTGTCTGTCTGCCTGTCTATCATCACCATGTGTCTGTCTGCCTGTCTATCATCACCATGTGTCTGTCTGCCTGTCTATCATCACCATGTGTCTGTCTGCCTGTCTATCATCACCATGTGTCTTTCTGCCTGTCTATCATCACCATGTGTCTGTCTGCCTGTCTATCATCGCTGTGTGTTTCTGTGTCTGTCTGCCTGTCTATCATCGCCATGTGTCTCTGTGTGTCTGTCTGCCTGTCTATCATCACCATGTGTCTCTGTGTGTGTCTCTGTCTTTCTATCATCACCATGTGTCTCTGTGTCTGTCTGCCTGTCTATCATCACCATGTGTCTCTGTGTCTGTCTGCCTGTCTATCATCACCATGTGTCTCTGTGTGTGTCTGTCTTTCTATCTTGATACTATAGATCTATAGTCTTTCTTTCTTTCTTACTCTGTATTTACATTTTGAATTATATTGATATGAAACCCAGGTATTTTCGCGTTTCTAAAACAGGCATAAACAAGCACAAACAACACTGAGAAACAGCTAATTCGCTGATTTAAAACAACACCACCTGACAACACTCTCAACCACTGTATGATTAAGAAAAACAACGACTCTAATTAAGAACTTAACCGTGTTGTTGTTTTTGCAAAGGAATACACTGTTTTTCTTGCATGTAGTCATTGCGTAGAGAATCACTCTTCCGTGTAATTTTTTTCTCAGATGTACTCTGTCCCTGTCTCCCTTCCTTTCTCTGCACAGAGGATACGGTTCTTGTTTTCATCTTTGATCTTTGAAATGGCTATAATTCTCTGTGCTTGGATGAATCTATCTGCAAGCTTCCTGAATCC